>NW_028280979.1:27500-105000 GCF_059751285.1 Brachycentrus maculatus | reverse complement strand
GAATAAGCAATAGGGCGAAATTTCTACACAACCGGGCGACTGTGCATTATTTATGTTCTAGTATTGTCAGCACTTTAATCACCCTGTACCTACTTTTGTATAATTGTCAAGGAATTCAAGTAGGCTAATCTTATTTCTACTCAATTACTTTTTTGATACATAAGGAAATAGTGCAAAGGCTGAGATAAGCGTTTTCGATAAAATTGAGAAACATTTTGATGTCGAAGATGTCGTTGGGCGAGGAAAGCAACGAAGAAGACAGTGGTAAAAGCATGTGAGGATAATGGAACTATCCAGACTCCCCCACATTGCACTACACGACCAACGCCAAGATGGACGATTCCCGGGCAGACCACCAAAGAGATGTATTGACAGCTGAGAATCGACATCGCAGGAGGCTTATCCCTCTTAAAAACAGGCCACAAGGCCTACTCCAAAAAGAAGAAGAAGAAGAAGCATTAGAGAAGATGTCGTTTGGTGGGGAAGGCAACGAAAAAGACAATGGTGTGCTCATATGAGGAGAATAGAACCATTCAGACTCCCCACATTATATTGCATGACAAACCCAAAGGTAGAAGACTTCCGAGCAGACTACAAAATAGATTTATTGACAGCTAGGAATCAGGAACAGCTACAAGGCCTACACTTAGAAGAAGAAGAAGGAGAAGAAGAAGAAAAAGTAGTATAAATAAAACGCGAAATAAAACTGTGATTTAGAATAATTCCCCTCCAACAACGCCGCTAATCCGTTCCGGGTCGCGTGGCGGTCTGTGACTAATTTAATCACATCGGGCATGCGCAGTTCCCATCACTATGCTGATATCCTTTTTCTAATACTTATCTATTCAATTTTTGTCAAAAATTAGAGACGTACAAATCATAAATCAATAATAATTTCCTAAAAATTCGAGGGCAAGTAGAGGAAAGTAGCTATCATTGAACAGGTGCTTCCTTTGGACCAGTTTGGTAGGTATACTATGAACCAAATGCCTCTACTTAGAAAACATATATTAAGTCATAATGTAGCCTTCCCACTGCTTCACTATTGGACTATCTTCAATAACACTTTATTGGACAATCAGAATTCGTATATTAACTAACTAACTGACTAACTATGCAAGAATAGAATGCCACACCAGTTTATCTGAACAAACAATCTTCGCCTCTTCCATATGCATGCTTCTCTTCATTCATACCCGTCTATTATTCCTACTCCTGCCCTGACCATTTTCAAGTATTTAAAATACTTGATCATGCTCAGTTTTCCTCAGTCTTCCTCTGCTTCTATTGTCACACATTCGCCTGATAAATTTGTTTTTCAATCCTAACGTGACTCATTCGATTTACATGCCCAAACCATCTCAACAATCTTTAAAATTCGAGTAGTGTGGTTGTCAATCATGGGTAGTATGGTGAATGTTACACGTGTATAAAGTGATCACTCAACCAGCTTACGAGAAGCCCAGTAAATACCATAATATCTATAGTCTTCTTCATCTGTATCTAGAAGTCAAAAATGTTAAATTATTATTTAATTAAATGTTAAAGTGAAGTAATCCAGATTTGTGCAAAAATATTTAGATACATTCAAAATATCATAAACATGGTTTAATTATGTACATGTGAGTTCAGTGGAGCCATCTATGGTCGTGTTAATTGATTACTTAACCAGCCTATGACAGGCCCTGTAAATATCTAGACTTCCATATTCTTCATCATCCAAATTGAAATGTCGAAAATGTTAAATAAATTTGTGTCGGTTTGTGGTCCCGTGGTTAGTGTCGCGGCCTCTTGAAACAAAGTTTCTGTTTTAAAAACCACTCTATCACAATTTGATGCCTATTTTTAATAATGAACCGCTTAAACTAATAGGAATAGTATGAAATTGAAGTGTTTAAGTAATAAATACACAAAGATTTATCTTTTTATTAAAAAAAAAATTTCAAAAAATTCACATTGTCGCGTCAGACCTAGTTAGTATTGTATCATTCAAAGACAAAACATCTATATCGAATCAAATAATGATGGGGCATTATTTTCCATGGCGTACAAAAGTCAAATCACCATAAATAACCGGATTACATGGGAAACGAGAGCAAGAGCGGCACCCTCGCGCTATGATTATTTTATACATCCAATTTATAACGCAGTGTTTATCGCCATAGTTCCACGTCACACGGTTTGATGTCAAACACACGCTGAACAATACTGGAAGCGTACGACTCGAGACTTGACATGTCTATTTAGGATACCATACAGTTTTCTGTATCGACGGGAAAGCGGTGATATCGGCCGATGTTTATGGGTCACAAAATCGGGACCCTAATGTAGCCACGGTTCAATTTGCGTGCCGAATCGGTATACTTTTGGGGAACAGGAATAATGTATCTAGGTACTAATATGGAGACGAATGTATCGATACTCTAGACTCTAGAACAATGATACTCAACCTTTTTTTTCTTCGGGCCGCATATATATATTTGTAAAGCTACGCGGGCCGCTATACTGGTATGACAAAAAATATCATGAAACCCACCACCCCCGTTTTTTTGGAAAACCATTTGAGATTTATAAAAATATGGCCAAAACAGAATAATAATAGCGCGCATATTTGTCTGTCAAATATTTGGTTTTTGGGAGTAAATCTAGCGTGTGCAGTAGAACACTCTTATACCAGATCTGATGTTGACACGACAACGAACATCCTCTTCGGTTTCCATGTCTGTACGTCAAAGTCGAAATAAATCTCAAGATATACGATTCTATATTTATAGAATGCCAGATTTTGTAAATCATGTTCCTGATAATAAATGTGTTGGGGGCCGCACAAAAAAGCTTGGCGGGCCGCAGGTTGAGTATGGCTGCTCTAGAGTGATATTTGTTTGCTATGTAAGTATACCACTACACAGAGAATATAAAATTATCTTTATACTTTAAAAATCGGAATACAATTGAAATTTATGAGGCGAATAGAAGAAGATGATGATAGAAGTAGAGATTATAAATTATTTTATGAAAAATCGCGATTGTTATTTTTTTATTTCATTATTTTTTATTGTTACTACTCTTATGACAAAAAATTATATTCTTTCTTTATATACATATGTATTTAGCCCGTATTTTTTTTATTTGTTTCTGTTAGTTTGTTGTGTTCTCATCTAATTGATGAAAAAAAAGAAAAGTATTGCACTGTTTTTCATGTCATACTTATGTATTTTTAGTTGTTTGAACCATAGATACAAAAATTAATTGAAAAAAACTGTGAGCATAAGTTGTTTTAAAAA
This sequence comes from Brachycentrus maculatus, assembly GCF_059751285.1. Taxonomy (NCBI): domain Eukaryota; kingdom Metazoa; phylum Arthropoda; class Insecta; order Trichoptera; family Brachycentridae; genus Brachycentrus; species Brachycentrus maculatus. The sequence continues at coordinate 101,716 of NW_028280979.1, read as the reverse complement.
AAATAAATAAGATAGAAAAAATGAGAGAAGAACTCAAATGGTTACCATTAAAAAAAGAGACTTATATAATATGCGTATCTTTATATATTGTTTAATGTTTTAAGCTATAAATTGCCTTTTAATTTTAAGGATTAAGTAGTAGAATTTGAGTAGTGTGGTTGTCAATAATGGGTAGAATCGGTGAATGTTACAGCCTATGACGGTCGTCAGCCCCGTACATGCCCAGACTTCCATATTCTTTTTCATCTTTGATGAGATGTCAAAAAATAATGTGAAAATAATTTCTGTAATTGGAGATAATCCAGATTTTGTGAACAAGTATTTGGACACACTCAAAATGTTGTAAATAAATTATCTGGTCAAATTATAAGCTTAAATAATAAAAATGAAAATGGTATTTTCTGGCGTTTCTCATGTGTGTGATTATAATCCAGGATTCGGACCTCACATACTAATATAATAGTTTCTGCTAAGTAAAAAGCTTCTTTACATATCACCAATAGATGTCTCTAGTGAAGTTCTAGTGATTCAAGAACAAGGTTTCTAAATTGGTTCATATATATAGAACTTCCAAGAATTTGAGTAGTGTGGTTGTCAATAATGGGTAGAATTGGTGAATGTTACACGTGTGTAAAGTGATCACTTAAACCAGCCTATGACGGTCGTCAGCCCCGTAAATGCCCAGACTTCCATATTCTTCATCTTTGATGAGATGTAAAAAAATAAAAAAAATAAAAAAAATAGTTTTAAATACAACATTTCATGAATATAGTATAGGGTGTCTGGTGGCAAAATTCGGATACAAAATTATAAATCCTTTACTAGAAATAAGGATTAAATACGACTGTAATTTTTGAGGCGCGCATAATTGTATAATGTATAAGGGTTTGAGAATGTATGATGAGATGCCTGAATGTATGAAGAATGAAAAGAGTCTGAAAGAATTTCAAAATATGTTAATGTTTTGAATAATGTAAGAAGATGTACATAAATATATGATGTAAATTAACTAACTATCTAACTAACCATCACGCCGCTTCCCCGAAGGGGTAGGCAGAGAGAATAGAACGCTACACCACTGTCTTTGCAAACATTCTTCTCCTCTTCAACGTTCATGCATCTCCTAATACATACCCGACGACTATTACGACTCTAACCTGACCACTATCAAGTATTTGGCATACCTGATCGTGCCAAGTTTTTCTCGGTCTTCCTCTGATTTAAATAAAGTGTAATATAAGTGAGTGTTGAATGTAATATAATTTTTATTTATTTAAACCCTTATCCGCACCCCAATGGTGCATAGGGCACTGCGTAATACAAACGCAGTGTTATCTTGATCGTTTACACATGAAGGAAAGGTGATCAGCCCTCCGCTTCAGGTACCGGTCCAGGGTAATATCGAATAAATAGTACAGTGAAAAAAATCACTTATATTTATTTTACCCCCCCTGGGAATCGAACCCGGGACCTCCAGAATGGTAGCCGAGCGTGCTGACCATTACACTACGGAGGCGAACGACATAAACGACTAAAAACATAATAATTAATAAATCGACCATGCTTATTTGATTGCATGTAAATGGCAATAATTTAAATAAATCTATATTAAAAATATATATTTATTCAACGTTATAAAATTAAACATGTAATAATTGTAATTTACGGTTAAATATTTTTTTTTATTAATGATACCTTCACTATTTATTACCACATTAACAAAATTTAAAAAAAAAACTTTTTTTCTTACTTTTAACCATATTAGTAATAATACGCTAAAATAGTTATATTTAAATAAACATAATACCTTGCAGTAATTTAGTTTTTACGAGTATTAATTTAGTTTTTCAAAGGAAAATGACGTGCAATAGTATATTGTGTACTGTGTACTGCACCCATACTTAACATAATTTACACATATGTTAATGAAGTATTAATGTATGGATTAAAAAAAAGTGTTTACTACCAGAAACAAAAATATAAATGTAGGTAATGTATGGTTTCAAAAATATATATATATGTGGACATAAAGAAGATATATTTAAATGTGTGAATAATCTATTTTAGTACAGTAATATTATTAAAATACTCACGAATTTATATATTATATATATACATATATATGTATATATATATATATATATATATATATATATATATATATATATATATATATATATATATATATATATATATATATATATATATATATATATATATATATATATATATATATATATATATATATATATATATATATATATATATATATATATATATATATACAAAAATAAACTATCCTCTCCCTGGCTCCGCATCGACTTATCGTCATTGTAGGCTTTTGGGGTCTACCCTCCTTGTCTTCAGGTTGTATATAGGTCCTTCCATCATGGAAAATGTCACCTAGGTCATGCCTTCGAGTATCGAGTTATCTTTTTGTAGCATCCATGAATTCTTTGGTCTTCCTCTAGATGTGAAAATCCATGGCTATTGCCTGGTTCACAATATGATCCGGTTCTCTGGGTCCTATGTGCCCATTCCATTTAAATTCCGTTTACTTGCATTGCTCTATCTTGTATATGTTATACGTATTATAAAATACAGAAGTGACTGGGATCGCAGAATTCACGTGATTCGATTTTATTCACGGTTTTGTTTAATTTTTTTTAATATCTTAATTATGATTTTTATGGCCCCTTCTCTTTAAAGGCTTGTCTGCATGAAGATAAATCCTAAAAACACATCACACCCAGACTAAAAATAAATCATTCTTGAATTTACAATGCGATTGGCGGGAATTGAACTGACGACAATAATTTCACAGTCAATCTGTATAGATCAGTAATTTTTAAACGCAAGGTTAATATAATATATGGACCTTGAGATGAAATTAGTGCTGAACTAAGAATAATTTATTAGATTAAGAAGAATATAATAATTAATTAGACTGAAGACGTGTGGCGTTCCATCTTCTCTGCCTACCCCTGCAGGGAAACGGCGTAATGGTAGTAGTAGTAATATGTGTGTGTGTGTGTATATATATATATATATATATATATATATATATATATATATATATATATATATATATATATATATATATATATATATATATATATATATATATATATATATATATATATATATATATATATATATATATATATATATATATATATATATATATATATATATATATATATATATATATATATATATATATATATATATATATATATATATATATATATATATATATATATATATAAATATATATATGAATATAAATATATATTTAAATTAAAGGTATTAAAATAAAAGAATAAAAAATAGTGCTTATAATTTTATTCCATTTTCAACTAAATGAGTTCCAATTTTTTTCCTTTGGACGTTGATCACCACCTATTATAAAATAAATAATCGTTTTTAATAATTCATGACGCACGTTTTTAAAAAATATTTAAATTATTCATAAGTAGTATTTCATAGGTAACATTTACGAAATTAATAGTTAATATATTTATATTTATTTTTTACTTAAATCTACAGCAAATAACTTTGTCTTTTATGATTTATTTTTTAATTAATTTAGTATTGCCCCTACGAGTTTATTTAAATTTATCATTAATTTTACATAAAAACAAAATAACACTTCCTAAAACATTGGTTTTGTATAACGACAGACTTACGTAACATAACGGTTTCCTTATCATTCATCGTTCACATTGTGTAATATTACTTCAAATTATACAAAGTGAACGATGAATGATAAGGAAAGTATTATATTACTACACCACAAAGTTAACAATACTTTTAATATTTAAAAAAAATATTTAATTAGACAGCAAATTTCGACAGATAACAACCGAAATCAATGCATCGTTTATATTTACACCCTTATAATTGCTTTTTATTAAACAGTGTCATCGTCGTATTAAAGAGAATGTACTTAAAAACATACAAAATAACATCGAAAAAAGTTTTTAAATTATCAACCGTTTATAAAATAAAAACATGAAATTTTGGTAACAAAATACACAGCACTTAAAATCAACAATTTGGTAATAAATATGTTCATAGAGATTTTACTGACTTTACTTGACATCTTAACGTAGATGGTAAAAATATGCAAGTTTCGGTATTTACAAGGCATACGACATTCCCACCTACTTCCATGTTCTTTTTTAATTTGAGTTTTACTTAGTAAATACCAATATTATAGAGTAGTAGTATTTATTAAGCAAAACTTGAATAAAAATTGATAGATTTTACCACAGTGTGACTGCCGAATAAATAAATGAAATTCCATGTTCTTATTCACTTATATTGAGATGTCAATTAAAAACCCATCTTTGAATACAATCAAAATATTTTAACATTTTATTTCGATTGCATTCCATTTGAGTGGGCGTAATATGGCCTGGGCACTTTCCCTTTGGAGCAGAATGCGGAACTGCTGGCTTCCGTCGGGACCACGTGATGATCCAGGATGTCTCCTTCCTTGTCTTGATGAGCCGTCATGTGTCTGGTGAGGTGATGCCTCTCCCTGAAGCTTTCGGCGCAAACAGGACACTTGAGCTTGTCCTCTCTTTTCCTCCTTGTAGCGTCGTAGTTCACCTCACTCTTGTGATGAGATCTCATGTGGTAGACCAGGTCTGACGTCATGCGGAAGCTGATGTTGCATTTTGCGCACACGTTCTGGGCTGGAAGAGATAAGGTGGCGAGAGACGGGGGCAGAAGGGTGCTGAGGAGAGCCGCTGCCGGGTTCCTCATGAGGGGATTCATCGCTTCTCCTTGCTGCTGAAATTTCAGGAACTCCGCGCCAGGGTGATGGAAGTTTTGAATCGGAAACGGATACGAATGGCTCGATTGTAGATACGGAGGCAGTTCTGACCGAAATGGCAGGATGTGACCAAATTTGTTCGAGTGTGGAAAATTCATGTGTTTGTCGCTTTCGCTCATTTTATGCGAAGGGTTGTACGTAGGAGATGATTTAGGAAAGGTTATATTTTCAGAATTATTATGAAGACTTCCTTGGTGTTCTGAGAACTGGTGATATGAATGGAGTGCCTGGTTTTTTAAAAACGGGTTTGTAGATAGTAAATTTGTTGGAATTACGGACTTCAGCTGATGGTTTTTGTGGAAAATGTTACTCAACATAGGTGGGCTGGAGGTCGTGAGTGGAGGGCTCATCGAGTTCTGGTAGCTGAGGTTATCAGGACTTTCAGAGTGTCCTGGAGACGGTGTAGGATGCTTAGCCGTATTCCCTTGAAAGCTGTTGTTGACTTTAGTGAAAGCGCTTCTAGGATTGACCTCCGACAATCTGGCAGCCATGTACTTTTCGTTGTGCTCGAAGGCTGGTCTGATTTGCGATATAAGAGAGGGGTCGTCGAACACTTTGTTTCTATAGGGTGATTCGTGTATCACGCGCACTGGTCTGGAAAAGCTCTCGGTAGAATTTGGTCTGGATCTTGACATGTCCGAAACGTCCGAATCACTTAGCACACTCTTCGTAGCGAATTCTTCAGTACCCACGTCGATATTGAGTTCTTGGTTAGATTGAGGAGAAACGTTGTTGTTATGTCGATATTTTTCACTGTAGCACGATGTTGTTGATAGATCTGTCCCTTTAGAGTCATCACTTTCCCTGTGAGAGTACACATTTGATTTGTTGAGGTATTCGTGATTTTTTCTGAAGTTGTCCGCTTCCATTCGCGCATAATGGGAGTCGTTGAAGATCTGTTTCGACACTCGTAACTGCTTTTCCATCTGTTTTTGTTTCATTTTTTCGTCGGGCATCATCAGGAAGGCGACATCGAACGAGCGTTTGTTCGTTCTGTTTTGATTACAAGAAGAGAACTGATGATCGATTTTCGTTTGGTATTGCTCGATGGACTTTGGTTCGCCTCCCAGTTGCGGCAAAGACATGTTTATTTCTGCCGACGAGTCACTTCGATTAACTTTTTGAATGTCCATTGTCATTTTCATTCACTATAGTTAAACAACATAATTTAACACGAAAAACTAATAGGTTCAAAGGAGAATATGAATTGTTTCACGATGTACACTTGACGTTTGAAAAAGTTTTTACGATAATTCCGCGAACTCCACAATTGGCCTGACATGCGCTCTGACCAAAGTCGTACTGACAAATGCCACGAGCGCGCGAAGTTACCCTTATATAAAATAAGCATTTTCCTCGACTCTTCGGACCTTACGCTTTCGGGGGGTTGGTTGTGGGCGTGGCCGAGCCGCGTCGACCAATGAGCGGGCTGGAAGGGAGGAACCCCGCCCGCCGGAGCCAATGACAGATTTAATGGCATCCTTATCACGAAGGGGTTGGGGTCGAACGAGACCTGAAAATAATAATAATATTATAGTCTTGATAATGCCCGCCAGGGTTGACTTTATTACGAACGGTTAAAACTTTGGAAGTTTTCCGAGCCAAGCTACTTTCTAATATGAAACTTTGAGATTAGCTTGTTGATACAAAATTGAATCGGTTTATTTTTTCAACTGTCTTGATGATACATAAAAATGCTAGGTATTTGATTCAATTAATATAAACCAAAAAATATTCAGAACAATATAAATACGAAAATTAACAACATTTTGAGTTAGTTCAAATACTTGTTCACAAATCTGGATTATCTCCACTTTTTACATTTTTTAAATCTTAACATAGACGAAGAAGAAAATAATAGTTTGCTCACAAATAAAAAGAGTCTGTGATTAACGAAAGCTTTTCTAAATCTAACATAGATGGCTGTTGTGAAGTCGCATGTACTGTGTCACGAGATTGATTGCATCTAGGAGTTCCGAAAATTTGAGTAGTTTGGTTGTCAAAAAAAATAAGTAGTGTGACGCCTCTCTGTAAATGAATTGCGGAAAATATGAAACAGGAAATTATTTGGCAAACAAATGTGTTTTAAGTTTTTTTTTCTAAACATCATATCATTCTCACATTTCTAACTACTGGCGGAAGGGCATCTCATGCCATCGTTCAGTAACTTCAAAGGCATGCTCGCCAAATCTAGTGTGAACTGGTAAGATCACTTTGCCCATAGCAGTTGTTGTAGCCGAGCGAAGCGTGAGACGTCTATCAACCAATTGGTCTATTTTTTAGATACTCCGGAGCCATATTATGTATCGATTCATACATGAGTAGACAGAGATTATACTCAATCTTTTGGGAAAGCGTAAACAGTGCAGTTGGTAAAGTAGTGGGGTGTGTGACCGAATTTAGAAATTCCGAAAATCCAGTATTACTGCTGCCTTTAACACTGATTCTAGTCGAGTCATTTACAGCATATGTGGAGGTCCTCACAAAAAGTTACATTTCCAATATTGCAAAAAAAAACTTGAAATGCAAATCTGTTATATTTACTGCATTCTATCGAAATATTGATTAAAGTTGCGACAAAACGTGACCAATCATGTGCTAAACCACAATTAAATCAATAAATCTCGCCAAAACGTAACAAATTTACAAGCTAGAATTTCTGATTACTTAAAATTATTTATAATCGAAATGTAACGTTTTGGCAAGGACCACATATGTGCATTTTAAAATTTATTTTCAGCAATGATCACATTTCTTATAATTTATTCAACATCTGGTTTGTAAATTATAGGGCGAATGCGTAAATAAAATTGTGTTTCAAAAGAGAACTAGTATTTTCTATCTTAAGGAATATTTTATAAGACTGTCGTGAAGGGCTCGCAAGCTTGTGGTATTTTCCGATGATAAATTACCCCGGATCTGGGCTGAGGGCATAAGACGGAGGCTCGCGGTGAAGAGAAGATTCACAAAGAAAGCTTTTACGTTTTAAAAAATTAAACAAGAATTTATACAAAAAAAATATACGTCATAGAAATGAAACTTCTTAAAAGGTGATGAAAGATTAAAAAAGGTAAAGAGAGATTTAGAGAAACAGAGAGAGAGGGAAAACATCTCAAAGTAAAGTCCAAAAACTTTTGGTACCTACGTTCCTTGTTTACAAATCCGGGTTTCTCCACTTATGTAGAAGTTTTTTATTGTTTAAAAATAACTTCTTAGTAAGAAACCCAGATGTCGATCACTCCTTTCAAGAACGTCAAAAATCAAAAATCGTCAACTTTCAGTTGTGCATGTTTTTGAAATGCCCAAAAAATATACTGTATCTCAGCAAAAGCGGCATATTTTTAACTTAATATTTACCCGCTAGAGGGCAGAAAGTGTTGTTTTTGCATTTTGAAGGAAAGGTATTGTTTAGTATTTTTTTTTAATATACCGTAAAGTGGGTATACTTTGCACCATGGGTGATACTTTGCACCACCTTCTGTAAAGAAATTGTAGAGCTGGTCATCTCTGATACATGTCATTTTTCATTCTACTTTCTATTGTTTCTGATAGATGGCACTTCAATCTACTTTTTAGTTTACAGAAGTAACAGTCGGTCGCTATTGCTTCAATGCGTTTTTCCTGTCCGAATGTAAAGAAAGTTTTCTGTCTGAAAATTGTGTCCGAAAAAATCCAGTGGAATCAGTATACTAAAACAAGTTACAACAAGTGAGTGGTCTCTAAATCGTAGGTAGATAGGCCCTGCTTTTCTCAAATGCTGTATTTTTTAGTTACGTTGTCAAGTTTATGTAAAAATAATATTTTTTTAAGAACTGACTAGTATTGACCACATTTGGGGTAACATTGCACCAAGTGCAAAGTAACCACAAAAGGCCATAGTTAATTAATTTGATGAAAAGTCTTAAAACGGCTAATACAACTTGACATGTTTGCTAAATATCTATTGGTTTTGTGTACTTACTTAATTCCTGATGGTATATTTTTTTCAAAAATGTCAAGAACACACAAACAGCGGCCTTATGCCAGACGATACTGCGATTTTACACCGAAGAGAGTGGAGCAGTGTTTGGAGGCCATTCGAAATGGTACAATCAGTCAAAAAAAGGCTGAAGAAATTTTCAAAATCCCCAGAAGGACGATTAACTATAAGCTCAAAGGTCAGCACACAAAACCTGTGGGAAAACCTCCGATATGTGACAAGGGCGAAGAACAATCCTTCGTAAACTGCATAGGAGACATGAGTGAGTACGGTTTCCCAGTGAGTGTTTTTAACATTCGCTACATTCTAATAGCCTATTTGGATAGATTTGGCAGAAGAGTACGAATATTAAAGAACAACGTACCCGGCTCTGAATGGATAAGATCATTTTTGCAAAGACATAAAACCTTGACTGTTGCTAAAACTAGTCAGTTGCTTAATCGGTTGCCATTAAAAGCGTATGACGATGACGTGCGCCAGAGTTTTCAACAGTTTTTGGAAGAAAACAGATTCAACCCAAAGAATTCAGTCTTAAAACGCAGGAAAACGATACCGATAGAACCAGGTAAGAGCATTGCTCACGATCCAAATGTCGAAATGAACGTTGACGAGACACAAATGCTACCTGAACCAACTACATCAATGATCCCACCTTCCGCATCGAAACTTCCAGCATATCTAGCATTAACTGATTATAGTTCACTCGGAAGCTTTGAGGAAGAGGGAGAAGAACAAAAACGATGACTGAAACCAGTTATCGTATTTGTTCTTCCGTTTCATTAGGACCAGTAAAAAAGAAGGTGGGAAAATATGTCGTATTTCATTATGAAGGAGAAAATTTTCCGGGACAGATTTTGGAAATAAAGAAAGACAGAGCTGTTAAATCCATGCAGGAGAGTCTCAAATCGTGAAAGTGGCCGATGAAGGATGACTTTCTTCAATATTCTTGGAAGGGTGTAGCGGGTTCCATAAAAGAACCGAAAATGCAATCCAAAAGAGGTTTCTTTACCGTCCCAGAACTTGACCATATTTAGACCTAATTTAATTTTAATTCCTATTACCTATATAGTACGATATATTTTAATATCCACCGTTTATTTTATATAATTTTAAGCCTTCAGTATTGAAAAAAAAAACATTTTTGTTAGATTTTTCAATATTTAAAAAAAAAAATTCTTTCAAGTGTCTTATTTTTCCAGAATTATACAATATTATAATCTGCATTTAGTGAACTGTGTGCCAAAACCCTTCATAAGGTGCAACAAAACTTGTAGGATAGCCTTTACTTTGCATAAATTTGGATTCTAGTACGAAAAGTGTAGAGAAAATACCATGGTGCAAAGTTGTACTTTACCCCGGGATACTTTGCACCAAAATATAAATATAAAAAAAAATACAGGCAAAATAGATAAAAATTTAAAAACGTATCAGACATGTTACAGGTATATGTGTTATTACATTGCAATAGTTGAAACCTCAGAAAAAGTAAAAAACCTGATCTGAATAGACAATTTTTTGAAAAAATGCAGTATTTTGGTGCAATGTATACCCACTTTACGGTACTTAATATTTTTCATATGGAGAAAAAACATTCAGGTTTTACCTAAAAAGATTCGTTGCACAGTAAAATGTTCAATAAGTGGCTTGATATTTATTTTTAATGCATTTCATTATATTCTTAAACTTAAAAAACGATCTGAAAAATCAAGTTTTTTGATATATAACGTTGTTGAAAGGAGTGAGCGATATGTCAATATTGTGCGGTCCACAAATGGTATTGAATCTTCAAATATAGTTCAGTTATCTAGGATTAATGAAATTAAGAAAAGGTAATCGAATAAACTCAAAATTTAGTTGGGTTTTATTTTATAAAGTTTATTATATTTTGTTTTAGGGGGCTTATCGGTGACGTTCCGCTAAGCTGTGGGGTTGATAATAGAATATAAGTAAGCCACCATTACCGACTCGATACGTTTTTAAATGGCAAGCATAAGGGTGTGGATCCAGCGTCTTATGGTGATAAGTTTCTCACACCCGGAGAAACGAAAAACCTAAAAGATTGGATGCCTTGTACTTATTAGCTCGACGATAAGCCCAAACCAAATGGAAGCGACCGGAGTTAATTGAATTAAAATCTCAAAATATCTTCTTCTCCTTCTTCTTCTTCTTCTTTTTGTAGATCCTAGGGATCTGTTTGTGCCTCCGCATGTCGCTCTTGGGATGTTGACTCCCAGCTGTCTTTCCATCTTTTCGGAGGTCTGCCTGGGGGCCTGCGTCCTTCAGGGTTGCCTTGGAGGGCGATACATGGAAGTCTGTCTTCTGACATTCTGTTTGTATGTTCTTTCCAGTATCGCCTTCGTTATCGTCCCCACCTCACGATATCCTCCGTCTTACACATGCTCCGGATGTCGATATTTCTTACTCGGTTTCGCAATGTGTTTCCGGTTATGGATCGGAGAGTCTTCGAAGCCGAGATTTTATTCTGGAAGTATCTTCTCTTGCCTCAATCCCATAAGTGGCTGTTGGTGGCTCAAAATATAATAAACTTAATTAAATGTAAGTCTTGGGACTGATTTTATACAATAAAAATTGTGGAAATCTGCCGTTAGGCACGGGAAAACTCAGTTAGGGCACATTATTGTATGAAACTAACTAACCAACCATCACGCGCTTCCCCGGAGGCAGAGAGAATAGAACGCCACACCACTCTGTCTTAGCAAACATTCTTCGCCTCTTCGACTCCCAACCTGGCCGCTATTCAAGTATTTGACATACCTGAACATCTCAAGTTCTCATATTATTTTTTGACATCTCATCAAAGATGAAGAAGAATATGGAAGTCTGGTCATTTACGGGGTTGACGACCGTCATAGGCTGGTTTAAGTGATCACTTTACACACGTGTAACATTCACCAATTCTACCCATTCTTCTTTACATCTCACCAATAGATGTCTCTAGTGAAGTTCTAGTGTTTCAAGAACAAGGTTTCTAAATTGGTTCATATATATATAGAACTTCCAAGAATTTGAGTAGTGTGGTTGAATGGGTAGAATTGGTGAATGTTACACGTGTGTAATGTGATCACTTAAAACCAGCCTATGACGGTCGTCAGCCCCGTAAATGCCCAGACTTCCATATTCTTCTTCATCTTTGATGAGATGTCAAAAAATAATATGAAAATAACTCCTGTAATTGGAGATAATCCAGATTTTGTGAACAAGTATTTGGACACACTCAAAATGTTGTATGTCAAGTTTTACTGCAACTCAACTACATTCACCTGATAAATTTGTTTTACCGTTCTTTCCTCACTCATTCGTTCCTCGTGTCCAAACCATCTCAACACACCATTCTTAATTGTATCTCACATTCGTTTGAGAGATCGCATTTGGACGACATTCAGTCTACTTTCAATCTTCTTTTGCCAACTCCATGCTTCGTTTCCATACACAATTGAATAATAATATTTTTTTGTAATTATGTGTATATTTTAAATGATGAAATAAATAAATAAATATTTTACCAAACAAACAATGTTTTATTATTTTTACAAAAAAAAAAAATTAAATCCAGTTAAAATTAATGAACGGAATGTGGTTGGTAAAAGAAGCAGTCGAAGACTGCAGAAAACTTAGCATGATCAAGCATTTAAAATATTTGAAAGCGGTCGGTCAGGAGTCGGAATAATCGCAGGTATGTATGAGAAGATGCATGAATTTGTAAAAGGCGAAGATTGCTTTCAAAGACAGATTGGTGTGGCGTCATATTTTCTCTAACTACCCCTGCGGAGATTCGGCGTAATAGTTAGTTAGCTAATTAGTAATTATCGTTTTTCACTCAATATGATGTCAAAATAATCGATCCCTATAGCAAATTGTGTGTGACGTATACCACATGCTGAAATTAAACAGAAATAAAACTTAAAAACAAAAGAGTTTCTGCTCAATAAAAAGCTTATTTTCATCCCACCAATAGATGTCTCTGGTGAAATTCTAGTGATTCAAGTACATTTTTTTTGAAATTGGTTCACATATATAGAACTTCCAAGAATTTGAATAGTGTGGTTGTCAATCATAGGTAGAATTGGTAAATATTACACGTGTGTAAAGTGATAACTTAAACTAGCCTATGATGGTCGTATGCCCCGTAAATATACAGACTTCATATTCTTCTTCATCTTTGTTGAGATGTATTTGGACACACTCAAAATGTTGTGAATATAAAACATAAATTTTACGATTCATCAATTAAATTAAAATTAACGTTATAAACATATACATAAGTCGTTCCATGAAAAAAGTACCGGCTGATTTGTACAGCTTACTTTTTACTGGTATTTTTCTTACGTTTTCACTGATTTCATTGTAATTCAAAAATTTGCATACTGTTTTTTTTTTATACATGAATTTAAATGCGATCCTCTTAAAATAGAAGGTTATAATTGAAATGCCTATATTATTATTAAATACATATTTATGCAAAATAATATTTCCAAGAGCGAATATAAAAAAAATGTGTATTTTGGTCGTGCACTTTGAACTATGATAAGAAATGTCATAATTTTATTTTATTAAATTTTTTACAAAATTCCTTTTTTGTTTGTTGATTCACTATTTTTTAACTGTCATGTACTAACGTAGGTAAATGATATTATTTTTTGACATCTCATCAAAGATGAAGAAGAATATGGAAGTCTGGGCATTTACGGGGCTGACGACCGTCATAGGCTGGTTTAAGTGATCACTTTACACACGTGTAACATTCACCAATTCTACCCATTATTGACTACCACACTACTCAAATTCTTGAAAGTTCTATATATATGAACCAATTTAGAAACCTTGTTCTTGAATCACTAGAACTTCACTAGAGACATCTATTGGTGAGATGTAAAGAAGCTTTTTATTAAGCAGAAACTCTTATATTAAATTGCCCCGTAAATGCCCAGACTTCCATATTCTTCTTCATCTTTGATGAGATGTCGAAAAATAATATGAAAATAACTCCTGTAATTGGAGACAATCCAGATTTTGTGAACAAGTATTTGGACACACTCAAAATGTTGTAGGTAAATGATAGTTATAAAGTAAGAAACGATCAAGATAACGCTGCGCCAATACGATATAGTGCACCACTGGGTCCGGGTAAGGGTTAGTAAAAAGAGAATGATTTAGTGAGCTCGCGGCAGCATCTATGGTTAATTTGATTATTTAAGATTTTAATCAAGCATATAATTTGCCCAGTAATTTTATTCAGACAACGAAGAAAATGAAGTAGATAAGAATTTGGATATTATTTATTGATACGGCATTTACTTTGTGGAACGACAAGCTGATTATTTTAAAAATTAAACACAAAATAATACCACATAAACTACAGCTGTTTTCGAAACTAGTCGTGTGTCTACTTCAAACCCTTATGACGGTGCATAGGGCACTGCGTCATACAAACTCAGTGTTATCTTGAACGTTGACACATGAAAAAAAGGTGATCACCACTCAGTGCAGGGTTATTCATATTGAATAAATATTAGAGTGACAAAATCAGTTATAATTTATTATTAGATTAAAACCAATATTTTTAGCTTTTCCACTTTTTTATTTGACCAGCGACCGGGTTTCGTCGTTACCGACATCATCAGACTGGTGATGTCTATGATGTCTAATACCAGTCTGATGATGTCGGTAACGACGAAACCCGGTCGCTGGTCAAATAAAAAAGTGGAAAAGCTAAAAATATTGGTTTTAATCTAATAATAAATTAAAAATGCAATTCCATCACGAAGTGTCAGTGGATAATATAAATCTATTAAAATCAGTTATACTTTTTACCCCCCCCCCCCCTTGGGATCGAACCCGGGACCTCCAGTACTTTAGCCCATTACACTACGGAGGCGGTCATAGTCGTCTGTAATGAAATAAAATTCACTAAGTGGTATTAAACAAGTGTGTAAATTTTAAAATAATCAACCTGTCATTTCACAGTGTAAATCCGAATCAATAAATAATATTTCCGAATTCTTGTCCACGCCGTGTTCATTGTTTGAATAAAATTACTGGTCTAACTATGAGCTTCTTTAGAATTCAAAATCATGTTTTCAGGCGTTTTCCAGTATGTGAAAAAATTAGCATAGATTTAACCTTTCCCTTCCGGTGCTTAAATAAAACGTGCGTCCCAGTGTTGGGCAGTCACTACATAATAAAAAACTAGCGATTTTAAATCTAAAAAATACGGACATTCATAGCTAATCTCCTTAATAATTTAAAATTAAGTATAAAATTATAATAATTTACATTTTTTTGCTGAAAACATAAAAAAACCATCTGGCAACGCTCACGGAACAAGCATGGGTCTACTCTTATCAAAAGCTCAAGAGCTACTGCCGCTAACCCGCTAGCTAGCCAGAGAACATTGAGATTTGAGCTCCTCACGCTTGCACAGTTCAAGTATACAAGAGTGAGATGCGAATATAGTGTCGCGGTTCCCGCACACTCTTCACGCGCTTTTTATACGTGAATTAAAGTGTTTCCGATATTCACAAAATACCTCCGATGTACCCGATAAATACTGATTCTTTTAAATATTATTTTTTAAATCAATGCGTTAATATGTTATGGAGGAATATCTAAAATCTTAGGCTTGTATTTATTAGATTTTTAGAGATATTATGGTTATTAGAATCAATGTGTACAAGGTACACAACACCAAGAAGCGAGAGTTAAAATAATCCGAATTTGAATACACTTAAAACGTTATAAGACACTTGTAATTTGGTTTTCCATTAAAAAATCTCTCGGCATTCTTCAAGAGTCACTTTGACCCACCGTACAGGATGATATTTCTTCTACAGATTACTTATTTCCTTGTGATATTAGGGGTGGTTCGAGCGGTGTGAGGGGGGTGGCTAGGGGATGGTTGATTTATATTGGAAATTATTATATCAGCTCAGAGTGGAGTGAGTTAGATAATGACATCTATTCTGGCAGACACTCCATCGATTCAAGTGGGCAGAGATTGCTTCATATCGTTTCGTACATACGTGAATTATTAGGCCCATTTTAATGTTTTAGCGGAAGAGTAACATATATCGCCACTCCTTTCAAGTACGTCATAAATAAAAAATCGTCAATTTTCAGTTGAGCATGTTTTCGGGATGCCCAGAAAATGTATTCCCAGCAAAAGCGGCATATTTTAATGTTATTATAATGTTTACCCGCTACAGGGCAGAAACTGCTGTTTTTGGATTTTGGAGAAAAGGTATTGTTTAATTATTGTTTTAAATATACTAAATATTTTTCAAATGGAGGAAAGAAATTCAGATTCTACCTAAAAAGATCCGTTGCACAGTAAAAAGTTCAATAAGTGGCTTGATATTTATTTTTAAAACATTTTATTATATTTTATAAACTTTAAAAACGTTCTCCTGACAAATCAAGTTTTTTTGATTTGATGAATGTTGTATTATGTTTTTAAACTTTAAAAACGTTCTCCTGAAAAATTATGTTTTTTGATTTATGACGTTCTTGAAAGGAGTGAGCGATATGTGATGAACATTTTTACATTTCAACACATAATATGTATATGAAGAAGAATATGGAAGTCTGGGTATTAAAAATTATAGCGGTCATAGGGTAGTTCATCCAAAATTAAATACCATACTGCTCTTAATATATTACACAGTGAAACTTCTGTCTATCGTTCCTCGAATAATCGTTTTCCCGGAAGTGTCGTTTATTTCTTGTACTCCGATTTCATTTCTTACAAAATTACCATTTACCGCATTCATGGTTTGAAATAATTATTATTTAAATTCTTCTTAATTTTCTCAATTTTGTTCCGTTCGACGACAATATTCCAACATGCGTGATAGAAGCTTTTGAAAGCGTGTATTACGCAAGGATGAAGGAAACAGATTCATAAGTTATCTTCATAACTCACGTAGGTCATGGAAGTGAGCTTTAACACAGAGGGATGTCACAATAGACCTAATATGATCGCAGTGACGTAAGGGATGCAAGTTCCCTTGACCTCTTACAAAGAAAGACAATAAGTTGAGATGGAGCCAGGGAGGAGAAGAAGAAAATATTATTAACATTATTTGATCCCAAAATTTATATCCAAAATAATATTTTATTACAGTTATCTGACATATATAGCACATGTAGAGATAAGAAATAGATAAGCCAAACACATTAGAACTAATTCCGAACACATCGCGCGCAATCTACTCTAGGCTTGTATCTGTTCCTCGGTCGTAACAAATTGGGTTCATCCCCCCTTAATGCCGGTGTTAACTTTAAACTAAAGAGACGATATCAGAAACAATTTAACGTAATAATGTCGCTGGCGCGTGGCGACCGCGGGTGTGGGGATGAAAGCACAAATAGGGGTTAAAAATTGCACAATCAAAGCCGCGCATTCAATCGCTACCAGATATGTGAATATATTTATGTTGTATTTAAAACTACGCACAATCAGTATATATATATATATATATATATATATATATATATATATATATATATATATATATATATATATATATATATATATATATATATATATATATATATATATATATATATATATATATATATATATATATATATATATATATATATATATATATATATATATATATATATATATATATATATATATATATATATATATATATATATATATATATATATATATATATATATATATATATATATATATATATATATATATATATATATATATATATATATATATTTATATATATATATATTTCATCCGCCTCCGTAGTGTAATGGTCAGCACGCTCGGCTACCGTTCTGGAGGTCCCGGGTTCGATTCCCAAGGGGGGTAAAATAAATATTAGTGATTTTTTCACTCTAATATTTATTCAATATTACCCTGGACTGGTACCTGAAGCGGAGGGCTGATCACCTTTCCTTCATGTGTAAACGATCAAGATAACACTGCGTTTATATGACGCAGTGCCCTATGCACCATTGGGGTGCGGATATATATATATATATATGTATATATATATATATATATATATATATATATATATATATATATATATATATATATATATATATATATATATATATATATATATATATAAAGGGTCCGCCAAATAACTTTTTTTTTTTGAAAATGGGGCGCAAAACATCGAGTGTAGCTTCGGCTGTGTGGCACGTAGCGCCGTCCTGTTGAAACCAAATGTTGAGCGCCGTCCTGTTGAAACCAAATGTTGCCAATATCCTTCTCTTCAATTTTTGTGAACAAAAATCCGTTCAACATGGCCCGATAACGATCGCCATTGACTAACGGCCACTCCTTGCTCATTTTCAAAGAAAAATGGCCCAATTATGCCTCTGGACCAAAATCCGCACCAAACAGTGACTCGTTTTGGGTGTACCGGCTTTTCAATGTATGCGTGCGGGTTTTCTGTGCCCCAAATACGACAATTTTGCTTGTTTACATACCCGCCAAGATCAAAATGAGCTTCATCCGAAAAGATGATTTTTTTGGCAAAATCGGCATCTTCTGTAAGTCGAATGTCGCAATATTTCCCAGCGTTGTTCAAGCGTATACACAACCATATTCGCTCAGCGGAAGGATAAAACTAATTATCTGTCAAATCAGACATGAGCTAAATGTTACCATTCACGAAATAAGCACTAGTTGAAAAAAAAAACTTTAGATGGCGGACCCTATATATATATATATATATATATATATATATATATATATATATATATATATATATATATATATATATATATTATATATATATATATATATATATATATATATAAATATATATATATATATATATATATATATTTATATATATATATATATATATATATATATATATATTTATATATATATATATATATATATATATATATATATATACATATATATATATATATATATATATATATATATATATATATATATATATATATATATATATATATATATATATATATATATATATATATATATATATATATATATATATATATATATATATATATATATATATATATATATATATATATATATATATATATATATATATATATATATATATATATATATATATATATATATATATATATATATATATATATATATATATATATATATATATATATATATATATATATATATATATATATATATATATATATATATATATATATATATATATATATATATATATATATATATATATATATATATATAGAGAGAGAGAGAGGGAGAGAGAAAGAGAGACATACGTTTTTTCAAGAATAAAGTAGATCTTGTAGACTCAAAAAATCGGTGTTTGATTTAACATTTAATACAAAAATTAAAATTGAGTTCTAAAAATTAAACGCCAAATCTACATATTAATAAATAGAATTACTGAATTTTACACTTGTGCAACATTCACCAGCCTTTTACGGTCGTAATTCCCGTAGCTTCCCAGATTTTTCTTCATCTGTGTTGAGATGTCTAAAAATAATAAAAAAACTTTATACATACCTACAGGTTAGAGTGCCGACTTTTCGGTACTCTACTGTACTTAAAAAAAAAACACAATAAGCACTAGATATTTTTCTCCGGCATTGTAGAGTTCATTCCGCTTATGGAGGAGGGTTTGGTTTATGGATCACAGGGGTGGATTCGCATGCAGGGGAGGTGGTGTGTTTCGTATTTCGCTAATGCGATAACAATAGCGAGCGTCTGCGGGATATGAACAATTATTCAAGACTCGTAATAGGTGCCACGTGCTTCGCTAATACTACCCTGGTTGCCTATCAGCAGATATACTAGTTTAACTGATTCCTTAACACTATCAAATATGGAAATGCGAGTAGATGTATAGAGTTATATTTTGACGTTTTAAGATGGATGAAGAATTTATATATATATATACAATATATATATATATATATATATATATATATATATATATATATATATATATATATATATATATATATATATATATATATATATATATATATATATATATATATATATATATATATATATATACATATATATAAATATATATATTTATATATATATATATATATATATATATATATATATATATATATATATATATATATATATATTATATATATATATATATATATATATATATATATATATATATATATATATATATATATATATATATATATATATACATATATATATATATATATTTAAATATATATATAAATATATATATATATATATATATATATATATATATATATATATATATATATATATATATATATATATATATATATATATATATATATATATATATATATATATATATATATATATATATATATATATATATATATATATATATATATATATATATATATATATATATATATATATATATATACATATATATATATATATATTATTTCTCACCTTAAAATGATATCTTTGAGAAAAACACTTTGGGCTTTCAAAGTATTATATAAAACATTGCACCCTTAAAAGTACATTGAAAAACATACTTTTGTGTCTTTTTGCTTTAAAAAAGTTCTAATTAATAGAGGTATGTGCCAAGTAAAAAGATAGATGTTACCACAAAGTTACATCCTAGTCAATAAATGAAAATAAACGATTTTGAACAAAATTTCTGATGATTTTATGTATGTACGAAAAAAAAAACCTAAGCAGAGGACTTAAATGAAATTCAATTAGATTTTAAGGGATGAAAAAATGTATAGAACTATAAATGGGAAGCGCTCATCTAGAATGCGAGAAAGGGTGGGGTTCAAACCCCTAAAACAGATTTTAAAAATAGTGACTTGATAAAATCCATGAATCAGAAATACGTTTTTTCACTTACAATACATTTCTTAACATAACCACTTAGTACATTCAATCATTACACAAGTAGTGCATATTTAAAATGAGTAATTTGTTTTACAAGTTAACTAATTAACTAACCAAGTAACCGTTACGTCGCTTCACTGCAGGGACAGGCAGAGATCTTATCTTGATCGTTAATACATGAATGAAAGGTGATCAACCCTGTGTTTCAGGTACCAGTCCAGGGTAATATTGAATAAATAGAAAGGTGATAAAATCACTTACATTTAACCAGTGTTTTTGCCTAGAATTTTCACTAATGAATTACATGAAATTATAGTAACTTTAAACATAAAGAGAAATCCACTCACGAGTAGGCATTGGCTATGAAACTTAAAAAGTTGAAGTCTGAGTAGGGTTATGATAAGCGGTGTTGCATAAGTCGTAGCTAGATTTCAGAGTCACTTGGACGTTACGTAATTTAAAAAAAATCACTTTCATGAATTTGACCCCCTGGGAATCGAACCCGGGACCTCCAGAACGGTAGACGAGCGTGCTGACCATTACACTCGGATGCGTACTATTGTATACCCGCCGATCATTTCTACTCCTGACCTGATCACTTTTATATGTTTGACGTACTTGATCATGACAAGTTTTCTTCGGTCTTCTTCCGCTCCTGTTTCCAACTACATTCTCACAATGAATTTTAGTTTTTCCATTCTTTCCTTACTCATTCGATCCACATATTCAAACCATCTCAACACATCTTTCATTATTTCAACGATAATGCTTATTTGGGCTTATTTATAATTTTATAAAGAAATAAACTATTTTCACATTTGACATCTCAACATATATGAAAAAGAATACGGAAATCTGGATACAGGGCTTATGACCTGTCAAAAACTGGTTAAGGTACTTAACCAGCCTAAGAAAGGTCATATGCCCTGCAAAAACCAAGACTTCCATATTCTCCTTCGTCCATGTTGAGATCCAAAAATGTAAAAAAAAATCATAAATTGATTATTTTTGTGGTTAAATGTATCCATTTTTTATTCAAGTTTTACAAGGTTAATCCCAATATTTCTTGATATCTACTGTGACTTAAGCCTCCCCCTTATTGTCATTGTTTCAACTGATAACAAATAAAAAATAAAAATAAAAATTTAGTAAATAAATAAAAATAAGAAAAAGCTCCTACCCCCTCTTCAACCTTACCCAACTCTAAAATTTAGAATTAGCTTCACATACGGTGTTTGAAAATGATCACAGAAGATTTTAAGAAAAAGTGGTATTTACTAAGTAAAACTTATATTAAAATTGGTTAGTTTTAATCGCAAAATGAATCAATTAATGAAGTAATTTTTACATTTTGGGATATCAAGTAAAATAGAAATAAAAATGTAAACATAATTCCTAAGCAGAGAAACTCAAATTTGTGAACAAAGATTGAGACACCTAAAATGTGGTTAAACTATTTCCACCCTACATTCTTTAATTTTCTTGGGACAACAACTAATTCTGGAGGTTAATCGAATCGTGACACGTGACAATGGAATTACGAAACGATATTTTCTTCGACTACAAACATAATTACCGAAACCCGTTAAGGGTTGGGAAAAAAATTAAAATTTATATATATATATATATATATATATATATATATATATATATATATATACATATATATATATATATATATATATATATATATATATATATATAAATATATATATATATATATATATATATATATATATATATATATATATATATATATATATATATATATATATATATATATATATATATATATTTATATATATATATATATATATATATATATATATATATATTTATTTATATATATACATATATATATATATATATATATATATATATATATATATATATATATATATATATATATATATATATATATATATATATATATATATATGTAATAAAATAACTAGGTATCTACCTATACATTTTATTAAGTACCTACTTACAAATAGTACCTACATAAAATACCACCAGATGTCGCATGCGTCGCTCAGAATAAAACAAAAGACTTCCGATAATATTATTAACTGTCAGAATCAGATAGATATAAAGATTATTGTAAAGATCAATTAAGAATAAACTTTTATTGTCGTTTCTTTAATTACAAAGCAACACATTGTTTATTTTATTATTATACACCCACTTTACATATTATTTACACTTAATTTTCAAAAGGAAAATATTACCACGTTATAAAACGACAATTTTGTTAATCAAAAATGAAGAAACAAAATAAAAAAAAAATGAATACTGCTCCTCAAACATTAGAAAACTTACTAGAAAAATTAATACAAAATGCTCAGGTAAGCAAACATCAAAATTTAAAAGATATTTCAGAGAAGTTCATCATTGAAAAATTTACAAGCAAAAATCCTAATGCAAACCAGTGGATGGATATTTTTGAAAAAGAATGTACACGTTTTGAGGTGACAACGGAAGAGAAAAAAATTGAAATATTAAGATTGTTTATGGATAAAAGTTGTGAAGATTGGTACAGTTCGATGATTATAAAGTTTTCCATGAACTCAGAATGGATAGTATGGAAAAACAACTTTTGTAAAACATTTACAAACAAGGGATGGAACCATGTAATGTTTGCATTATCTTTTAAATATAATGACGGATCCTTGTTAGACTATGCCATAAGGAAGGAAAAACTTTTGTTGGAGATGAGAAGAACGATCGACATGGGTACCTTAGTAGATCTTATTGTGGCTGGTTTACCAGAATTTATAATTAATAAGATTGATAGAGAAAAATTAGAAGAATCCTACAGTCCATTTGCTGCACCTGTTACATTGGCATTTAAAAAAGAGGAAAACAAAAAATCCAGACTGTGTATAGATTTCAGAGACTTGAATAAAATAGTAGTGCCTCAAGCTCAACCATTTCCTTTAATTGAAGACCTAATGATAAAGACCAGGAATTGCAAATTTTTTTCAACACTAGATATAAACTCAGCGTTTTGGTCTATTACTTTACGAATCGAAGACAGAAAAAAGACGGGATTTGTTACACAAGAAGGACATTTCCAATGGACTTGCCTACCATTTGGATTGAAGACCTCACCAGCAATTTTTCAAAGGATACTAGGTAACATATTAAGAAAGTATAAACTTACAGATTTCACCGTTAATTACATATATGATATTCTTATATTTTCTAAAACTTTTGCTGAGCACATTAAACATCTAACACAGTTGCTGGAAGCGATCGAAACGGAAGGTTTCAAGTTAAAATTTACAAAATGCGCATTTGCATCAGACTTGGTAAAATATCTAGGTCATATAATTCAAAATAATTCAATAAAACCAGTAAAGGATAATTTGATTTCAATAAAGAATTTTCCTGTTCCAAAAACGATAAAAAATGTAAGACAGTTTCTGGGGAAAATAAACTTTTACCATGAATACATACCAAAGAGTGCAATAATACTTGATCCATTGCATAACTTACTAAGGAAAAATCAAAAATTTATTTGGTGTGATAAATGCCAAAAAGCATTTGAAATAACAAAAAGCATGCTTTGTTCACAGCCCGTTCTAGAAATTTTTGATCAGGATTTACCAATCAACATTTATACCGATGCTTCTTTAGAAGGTGTTGGGGCCATTTTGAAACAAAAGCAGCCCGATGGTAGAGAAAAACCAGTGGCATACTTTTCAAAAAAACTAAATGAAGCCCAGAAGAAAAAAAAGCAATATATTTAGAATGTTTAGCAATTAAGGAAGCGGTAAGATACTGGCAATACTGGTTAATAGGTAAATCATTTACGGTTTATTCAGATCACAAACCTTTGGAAAATATGAATCTGAAATCTAGGACCGATGAAGAGTTAGGTGATTTAACATATTATTTATCGCAATATGAATTTGAAATAAAATATAATCCAGGAAAGAAGAATTTAGAAGCAGATTGTCTAAGCAGGAATCCAGTATTAGAATCGAGTGAAAATGCAGATGAACAATTAAAAGTTGTAAATTTGGTTAAATTAGAAGATATTTTAAGAGATCAGAATAAAAATGAAAGAATTCAACAGAAAAAAAACAAATGGATTGAAAAAAACAATGTCTATTTTAAAAAGGTCAAGAAAAAAGAAAAAATAATTCTTTCAGAACCGTTTAGCATCGAAATCATTAAAGACATACATGAAAACCTATGCCATATTGGAATTGGACAAATGCAAAAGACTATTAGTCCACATTACACAGCCAAAAATTTGACGAAAAACATAAAAACAATTTGTAGAAATTGTGAAATTTGTATTAAAAATAAATCAAGAGGACAAAAGAAATTTGGATTTATGTCTCATCTAGGCCCGGCCACAAAGCCTTTTGAAATAATATCTTTAGACACAATTGGAGGTTTAGGAGGTTCAAGATCAACAAAAAAATATCTACATCTCTTAGTGGATCACTTTACAAGATACGCATTTATTTTAACCTCGAAAACTCAGAATGCAAATGATTTTATAAAACTAGTCATGAAAATAACAGAAACCGAGGATATTGGTATGCTTCTCACCGACCAATACCCAGGAATAAACTCGAAAGAATTCAAGGAATTCTTAAATGACAAGCGGATCCCAATAATCTTCACTGCAGTAAATGCACCATTCTCAAATGGCCTAAATGAAAGGCTGAATCAAACATTGGTGAACAAAATCAGATGCAAAATAAATGGAAAAGGGAAGAGAAGAGCATGGACCACAATAGCTCAAGAATGTGTTAATAAATATAATAATACTAATCACTCAGTCACTGACTTTTCCCCAAGTTATCTTTTATATGGTACAGATGTAAATATTTTACCCAACGAATTAAAACAAGGAAAATCTAATAATGACTGGATTAGAGACAGGAAAACAGCGCTTGAAAATACAACAAAATCACATAATTACAATAAAACATTATTTGACAAAAATAGAATAGGCTGCGAATTCAACGTAGGAGACATGGTGTATGTGGAAAATGGAAACAAGCTAAACAGAAAAAAATTGGATGAACTAAAAATTGGACCTTATAAAATTATTGAAAAAATTTCTAACTCAATATACAGAATTGATACAGGTCACAAAAAAATAAAATCAAACCTTTATCATATCACTAAACTTATACCAGTCCCTTCACTACAAGAAGATGATCCGGAGGACGAGTGAAAATTTTACTATGAATTTTCATCCCCAAGGGGGGAGATGTAATAAAATAACTAGGTATCTACCTATACATTTTATTAAGTACCTACTTACAAATAGTACCTACATAAAATACCACCAGATGTCGCATGCGTCGCTCAGAATAAAACAAAAGACTTCCGATAATATTATTAACTGTCAGAATCAGATAGATATAAAGATTATTGTAAAGATTAATTAAGAATAAACTTTTATTGTCGTTTCTTTAATTACAAAGCAACACATTGTTTATTTTATTATTATACACCCACTTTACATATTATTTACACTTAATTTTCAAAAGGAAAATATTACCACGTTATATATATATATATATATATATATTTATATATATATATATATATATATATATATATATATATATATATATATATATATATACATATATATATATATATATATATATATATATATAGATATATATATATATATATATATATATATATATATATATATATATATATATATATATATATATATATATATATATATATATATATATATATATATATATATATATATATATATATATATATATATTTACAAACAATTTTTATTGTTTTCATCTTCTGAAAAAATCCCAAAGCGATTTTAAGCTTGGAAGTTTAATACATTGACTTGTTATAAATGCCTAACTGCATTGATGTTTATTTTCTTGCCCAACAAAAGTGACTTAAATGGCCCTCCTAAACATTTTACGTTTTGTTTGTTGGTCACTTTCTCCTTTACGACAACGATTTGTATATTTGGATTAATAGTTTTTCACAGCCCTTACGATTCAATCGAACAGTCCACGCTCGTCCATCACTGGTTGACCTCCCCAGAGACCCGTCCAATCAAAGTTTACAGATGTGGCCGAAGATCGTGGCAGCAAGCCATCGCTCATTGTGCTCAGCGGAACGACACTATTTCTCTAACCTAATCTTTATCTCCGTTATTGATGTCTGATCTCCTGACTTGGGACATCTCAATTCTTAGTCTTTCGATACACGGTATGTGAACACGTTCAAATTGGGACATGCCTACTTGAAAAGACTTCATATAAGTACGCCTGTCCAAATTTAAAATACAGTAAGGGACATTTTTTTTGTAGTACGTTTTTTTTGCATTTATGGACTAAGTAGACTCTACTTAGTCCAAAAATGCAAAAAAAACGTACTACAAAAAAAATGTCCCTTACTGTGTTTTAAATTTGGACAGCCGAGTACTGTACTAAAAAAATTACTCTTGAATATTCACAAAATTTATTATATAAAAATATAAAACCCTTATCTGCACCCCAATGGTGCATAGGGCACTGTGTCATATAAACGCAGTGTTATCTTGATCGTTTACACATGAAGGAAAAGGTGATCAGCCCTCCGCTTCAGGTACCAGTCCATGGTAATATTGAATAAATATTACAGTGAAAAAATCACTTCATATTTATTTTACCCCCCTTGGGAATCGAACCCGGGACCTCCAGAACGATAGCCGAGCGTGCTGACCATAACACTACGGAGGCGGACTAAAATACTAATTTATATTAATTTTTAACAAATATATTAGTAATATTCGGATATTTATTGATTTGGCGTTCAATTTGTAGAACTACATTACAATTTATGTATTAATTTTCAAATCAAACACATATTTTTTGAGTCTATTAAGTTGTATTTGACTAACTAACCATCACGCCTCTTTCCCGAAGGGGTAGGCAGAGATAATCAAACGCCACACCACTCTGTCTTCGCAAACATTCTTCACCTCTTCTACAGTCATGCATCTCCTCATACATACTCGACGATTATTACGACTCCTGACCCGGCCGCTTTCAAGTATTCGACATACCTGATTATTATTAAGAAACGATTTTTGTTAAAAAACACATCAAAATTAATACTGCGACAATTTTTTCGCCAAGTTATGGAATTTGTTTGAAAATTCCATAACTAGGTGAAACAATTGTTACGATACTAATTTTTATGTGTTTATTTAACAATAAAATACATCATACATCTCACCAATAGATGTCTCTAGTGAAGTTCTAGTGATTCAAGAACAAGGTTTCTAAATTGGTTCATATATAAAGAACTTCCAAGAATTTGAGTAGTGTGGTTGTCAATAATGGGTAGAATTGGTGAATGTTACACGTGTGTAAAGTGATCCCTTAAACCAGCCGATGACGGTCGTCAGCCCCGTAAATGCCCAGACTTCCATATTCTTCTTCATCTTTGATGAGATGTCAAAAAATAATATGAAAATAACTCCTGTAATTGGAGATAATCCAGATTTTGTGAACAAGTATTTGGACACACTCAAAATGTTGTTAATAAATTATCTGGTCAAATTATAAGCTTAATAATAAAAATGAAAATGGTATTTTCTGGCGTTTCTCATGTGTGTGATTATAATCCAGGATTCGGATCTCACATACTAATATAAGAGTTTCTGCTTAGTAAGAAGCTTCTTTACATCTTACCAATAGATGTCTCTAGTGAAGTTCTAGTGATTCAAGAACAAAGTTTCTAAATTGGTTCATATATAAAGAACTTCCAAGAATTTGAGTAGTGTGGTTGTCAATAATGGGTAGAATTGGTGAATGTTACACGTGTGTAAAGTGATCACTTAAACCAGCCGATGACGGTCGTCAGCCCCGTAAATGCTCAGACTTCCATATTCTTCTTCATCTTTGATGAGATTTCAAAAAATAATAAAATACAAGTTAATAGTATTGTGAAATATTGAATGAATCAGTTATTTCTTGTAAATATGTATGATATTTGTGATAAATATGTTATTTATTGTAAATTTCTCGTAAAATAAAAAAAAATATTGTAAATAAATAGCACCCCTTAAGTTAAATTAAAAATTCATGATAATAAAACCGTATTTAACATATCGCATATGGAAGGTCCTTATCATCAGAGATGATTGTTCTCGGTGAATGGATGCCCTGGGGTCCATGTTAGGATTCTGGTTGTAACATATGGACTTTTCGATCACCATATGGTATCACATTTTATATGGAGCGTTTGCGGACGAGTGTGAGTAGAATGCGTCCATATAGTCAAACCGACCTAACAAGGATCTCTAATTTTAATCCACATATAACATTTATATTTGTCTGATTTATTTATTTGATAGATGTTCGAATGGTCACATGAAAATAATCCAAATAATAGATGGTTTGGATGTGTGGAACGAATGAGCGAGGAAAGTACAGTAAAACTATTTTATATAAATCTTTATATACTATTATTTATGTAAAAAGATATTCATGCTTCCGTTTGTTTGTGTCAACTAATCTTGAAAGGTAGTTATCGGATTATACAATATACATGTATTAATATCAATGAATATTTAACTAACTAAAACTAACTAACTAACTATCACGCCGCTTCCCCGCAGGGGTAGGCAGAGAGAATAGAGCGCCACACCACTCTGTCCTTGCAAACATTCTTCGCCTCTTCTACGTTCATGCATCTCCTCATACATACCCGCCGATTGTTACGACTCCTAACCTGACCACTTTCAAGTATTTGGCATACTTGATCGTACCATGTTTTTCTCGGTCTTCCTCTGCTTCTTTTCCCGCTAACATTCGCCTCATAAATTTGTTTTACCGTTCTTTCCCCACTCATTCGTTCTACATGTCCAAACCATCTCAACACACCTTTCTTAATTTTATCGATAATGCTTATCTCAGCTTTGCATTCCTTCCTTCTTTCACTATTCGTACATCTATCATACATCGTTTTGTCGCACATTCTTCTGAAAGATCGCATTTCGACTGCATTCAGTCTACTTTCATCCTTCTTTTGCCAACTCCATGTTTCACTTCCATACATTAGAGTTGGAACCAGGACTCCGTTGTGCACTGCCAGTTTAGATGATAGGTTTTTGATGAATATTTAATATAATGAATGGTTTTTGATGAATATTTAATATTATTTGTTTGATAAATTATAATTTGCATTGATGAATTAACATTTCAAATTTATTTATGAACGATGTTCGAATGGTGATATAAGGAAAGGATTCAAGGCTGAAAGATGAGTTGAGATAGTTTGGGCATGTGAATCGAATGAGTAAAGAAGGAACAGTAAAACAAGTTTATTAGGTGAATTTGGTTGGCAATAGAAACAGAGGAAAACCGAAGAAAAAATAGATTGAATGTAGTCTAAATGCGATATTTTTGATGAATGTGTAGAAAAAACGATATGTGATTGATGTTTTAATGGTATAATAGGGAAATAATGCAACACTGGGATATTTATTATTATTAAAATTGAGAATAGAATGTAGAAATGGTTAAGACATGTTGAATGAATGAGTGAGGAAAGAAAAGAACAAGTTCACGTGACGAACGCAGTTGAAAATATGAGCAGAAGAAGACCAAGAAAAACTTGTTGAGTATTTTACATACTTTAGCGTGGTCATGTCAGGAGCTTGAATAATCGGCGGGTATGTGTGAGGATATGCATGAATGTGGAAAAGGCGGAGATGGTTTTCAAGGACAGGGTGCGTGGCGGTCTATTATCTCTGCCTACTTCTAAATATGTATCTACATATGTGTGTTTTTTCCTTCTTTGTTTTTCATTTATCCACACAGAGTCAGAGACATGTGTGGCTGGGTACATGTAGGATATAATAAAAAAGTTAGTTTGAAATGTAAAACCGTTGCAAAAACTTGGTACCTACATATGAAAAAAATTAAATATATTACAAAATATATTTAACACAAAAGAGAACCATTTTACACGGTTTGACTATTCTTAATTGTGGATATTCGCGCACTTGCTCTTGTTAACAAAGCAATGCGTTTCGTATTGACGCTGTGGGCATTGGAATACTGCTCATAGAAAACCATAAAACTTAGGGGAGTTCGGCATCCGCTAAGTGCCTCGCATATGTCAGACAACTTCCATTCTGTGGTTTATCTTTTATTTTTTATTTTATTTTATTTTATTGGAAGGAAGAACAACAGTTACAATATATGATACATACAGAATACAAAAAATAAAATCATGAGTACCAATTATAGTTCTTCACAACTATACATAAGAGAGGTCTATAAAGGAAGAGACATGAGACAAGGATGGGATAAAGAGAAAAGGAGATGGCAGTGATAGGAAAAGAAGAAAAGGAAAGGACAGGGAATAGAATTACTTTTTTAGGTTTATAAGATTTCGAACAATTTAGCTTTAAATTTTGAAAGATTGGAGTAGAACATATCAAGGTGTGTACAACATTCATTAAATTTCCCACAACTACGATACATAAAGGAATTTTTTGAAAAGTTCTTTGTTGGTGCTGGATTATAAAAGGTATGACTATGCCTATTGATTCTAATTGGACAGTGAAAAGGTATCTGCGCAAGAAGATAGGGGCTCTCAGTCATATTATTTATAACTTTATACAAAAAACACAAATCTGATATATTCCTACGTTTACTAAGTGAAGATAATTTATGGAAGGCTGAAGATTCTTCGTAAGAGTTGAAACTTAAATGAAGCTTACCATCCAACATTTTTAGAAATTTATTTTGAATACGATCAAGTTGAGCTATATATATAGCGTACTGAGGGTTCCAAACGACTGAGGCGAATTCGAGGTGACTACGAACATAAGCGTTATATAAAGTTACAAGAGATGATGTATTTTTAAATGGTTTAGTGGTTCGAAAAATAAAACCTAAGTTTCTGTAGGCCTTATTAACGCAGGCTTCAATATTATAACTTTCATCTGTATTTAAAATGAGGATTGCAAATAATGAATATTTGAAATAAATATGGCGAAAATTGTATCATCGTAATTTAATTCTGAAGTCCTTTTGAAGAATTGATTGAAAGCTGAAAGTTTTTTTCCCGTGTCTAAAACATCTCAATAAACCTTTCTTGCTTACATCGCTCACTCTTTTCAACGTCGTTTATCAAAAAACTTGATTTTTTAGAAGATCGTTTTTAAGTTTAAACATATAATGAAATATATTAAAAATAAATATCAAGCCACTTATTGAACTTTTTACTGGGCAACAGATCTTTTCAGGTAAAACTTGAATACATTTATTGATTTGGTGTTTAATTTGTAGAACTCCATTTTAATTTATGTATTAATTTTTAAATCAAAGACAGATTTTTTGAGTCTACTTACCTAGTAGACTTTAAAAATCTGTGTGATTTAAAAATGAATACTTAAAACCTGAATGTTTTTTCACCATTTGAAAAATATTTACGATATTAAAAAAAAATAATAAAACAAAACATTTTATTCAAAATGTAAAAACAACACTTTCTGCCCTGCAGCGGGTAAATATTAAGTTTAAATATGCCGCTTTTGCTGGGATATAATATCCGAAAACATACACAACTGAAAATCGACGATTTTTGAAATATGACGATGTTGAACGGAGTGAGCGATATCAGCTTTGCATAAGTTGATTCTAAATTTGAAGAGCGTGAGAAAGATCCATGGCGATTGCCTGGTTCACAATATGTTCAGGTATGTGCCCATTCAATCTCAATTGCCTTTCCTCTACCTTACTATTGATGTCTGTTACACCCAGGCTTCTACGAATGCGTGAAATTTGTAATATGTCTCTAATGGACACGCCAACTCTGACTGTCTGACCTTCTATTATGAACAATGTCACCTAGCCCACTGTTCCGTCGCGTGTGTGCCGCGGCACACTGGTGTACGTGGTGATTAGTTTGTGTGCCTCGGAAAAAAGTCTTGTTTTGTGAAAATAAAACAATTACTCCAAATTTTGATTGCTCAGTTAAGAAGGCTCACATTTTGCATGAAACATAATATCGACGGCCCCTACTTAAAGCTCTCTATCTGCAAATCTGTCACTTTACAGGAGAGAGCTTAGAAGATGTTTTCAATGTATTATTTTTTATTAATTAACGGTTTATCTGAAATTCTAAACTAGTATCATTCATTCAAAAACACGATAAAGTAATGTATAAAATCTTTTTAAAACTTTATGCTATGTCAAAATTAAGTACTGAGTGTTTTAGGAGTTCAGTTCAATTCGAAAATCGATGTAGATAGCACCTTATACGCCTGAAAACTAGGCGTAATTTATTTTATATATATTTTTTGTTTGTTTATATTTGTAGATAACGGTTAATTGATGATATCATATACCAAATATCTCAAAATTGACAAAAACGTAGTTAGAGCACTGCGATATGTTAATTATGTTACTATAACATGGCAATTATGCACCTCTTAAATTTCTTAATTTAGTAGGACCTTGAATAGAAAAAGTGTGCGTAAAACTGTCCTAGACCATGCCAATTTCCGATCCTTTCCTTGGATGAAACTGTTTCTTATCCTTCACTTTGCTTTCTCCTGGAATCTCACAAGCTAGCCTGACACATTGTCAGTCTCTTGATCACTGAGAGAAGAATCGTCACCCTTATATGATACGAATATATGTCTACACTGCACGTAACCAAATATTTTTCGGTTTTTCGACAAATAAGTGTAATCCTTGGATTGTCTAATAAACAGAGTGGCACAACCCCTAAATACACAACTCGCTCTAATACGAGAGGGTGACCTAAAGCAGGTACCACTCTAAATTTGTATTATTTTGCCCTATTCGCTATAAAGGAGCATATGCACAAGTGGTATTGTATTGGACAAAGAACTTAATATTCCATTGCATCGGGATTATGCATATTGTATAGCTGTTTGCTTGTATGCGTGTATCCATATACATATATGGTATACATACAGTATAAGAGTATATTAACAAGGGGATATGTTGTGTAATAAACATGGGTGTTAAATTTAAAAAAATACATTTAAATGTGTCCAAATACTTGTTCACAAATTTGGATTTTCTCCGCTTAGGAGTTATTTTTACATTTTGACATCTCGACTTCGTTGACAGGTCATAAGCCCTATAAATAACTGTCTTCCATATTCTTCTATGTTGAGATGTCGAACGTATAATTTTTATTATTTTTTTTTCGAGGGGCGGTTGCTTGAAACGATTGCTTGCTGAAAACCAGTTATGGCATAAAAATCCTATCAGTGAAATCTACACTGGCAGTACTCAACGGAGTCCTTGTACCAACTCTCATGGATGGAAGTGAAGCATGGATTCGGCGAAAGTAGGATGAAACTATACTGAATACGATCTCTCAGATGAATGTGTGGCAAAACGATGTTCGAATGCTGATACAAGGAAACAATGCACGGGTGAATCGGTAAAATGAAATAGGTATGTTAAGATCGTTTGGACATGTACATAGAACGAATGAGTTAAGAAAGTAGAGTTAAACAGATTTTTGTGGCGAATGTAGTTGGAAATAGGGGCAGAAGAAGATCGGAAAAAAACTTGTCATGAGTTTCAAAAAATATGGTTGTCAATCATGAGTGAAATAATGAATTTACCACGTGTGTAAAGTGATAACTTAACCAGTCTGTGACAGGTCATAAGCCCTGTTAATAGAAAGACTTCCAAATCCATCTTCATCTTTATTGAGGTGTTGCGTAAGCTGTAGCTAGATTTAAGGGTGAATTGAAAGTTAGGTTATTCCAAAAAAACACATTCAGCACAAGGCACATGTTCATTAACTGTGCTCGCAGTTTCAAACATCCCACAGGATAGCATACAATAGTCATTTACTCGCCATATGGACATCTAATACCCCTAAAGCTAAGGGTAGCAAAATTTCAGGACACCAATCGACGGATTGACTAATGGGTATTCAGAAAATATTCATTTATCTATTTATTTATTTTATTTTATGTTGGAATCATAAAGTTTATCTACTTATATAAAAATATACATAAATTAACTATAAAATTTAGTTAATAATTAGTTAATAAAAATATAGTTAATCAACTAAAAAAATAAAGATGAATCAACTATACCAAAAATAGGTAAATGAAACATAGTTGAATCATGTTGAGATGTCAAAAAAACATTATAAAAAATAACTTCTAATTGGAAATAATCCAGATTTGTGAAAATTGTTATGCTGTCAAATTATACAACCAGCTTCAACATTCATAAAGTCATTTTAAAATAAGAAATATAGTTGAAAATGGCTATTTATAAACGGATAATGAAGTGGGGTAGATTGCATATCCTAAACAATTTACTTTCATATAATTTTATAAATAAGTAGGTACTTTAAAACGGGAAAACTCACTGAGGGTACATTATTTTAAAAGGTAATTTTTAAATATCTGTATACGATGAAAATTTTTCTTTGAAATTAATTCAGTAAATACTAATCTGCATAGTGAAAAAAAAACATATCTAAGTACATAATAATTTATTTATAGATTTCCCCTTAATTTGTATAATAGAACTCCATTTGAATTTATTTGTACATATGTATGCTTGTAATTAATTTAAAAATATCAAAATGATTTATAAATTAAACATTTAAAACAAACACTGATTTTTAGAGTTCACTAAATTGTATTTTATTATTGAAACACATAAAAACAAATTTTGTGACATTTGTTACGCTTTGTAATGGCATTTTCAAACTACTGTGTACTGTATACTAACTACAAGGCGAAATGATTGTCACAAACTTTATTTTTATGTGTTTTTAATAATAAACGTAATAAAATTTAGTAGACTCTATAAATCAGTGCTTGATTTAATATTTAATAAAATTATTTATATGAATTAATTAAACGCATCCGAAAAAACGTGTAGTTGTTCTGAATGCTAAACGCTTAGAGTGGATTAGGTCCTCTCGCATACTTAACTTACTCCTATGCGAAATGTAATAAGTTCTATGTTGGTAAAGGCAGTAAGTTTCCGCGAAACTAACTCTAAAACGCTAGGACTTGTCACAGAAACATGCTGGAGTGACTGTACCTTTGAAGTGAGCGCGAAAAGAGAATTTTTACAGGGGGTTGGTAAATAAAATATGGGGGATGATTGTTCGGTAAGTAACCCAGTGCTCCAGTGGCGTCACGTGAAAAAATATTAATTTACAAATACGAATATTTTTCAATTTGTCATCTATGCTCATAAAATTGAAAATCTTGTTTTCAAGCATTTTCCAGTTTGTAAAAAATAACGGGGCTGGAATTTTCATTTATAATTTATTTGTTTAACATATAAGTATTTATATATAAACATACATAAATACATAAATTAAAAATTCACATACAAACGTGACATTTTTTTTTCTAAATCCTTTTTTTACAGAGACCCATCCACCAAGCCACCTTAGTTGTCTTGTTGGTGGGATTATTTATGCATACGTCTTTTTAAATTTATTTTTAAAATCTATTTTAACATAATATACACAAAACAGAAAGATTTTTTTTTTTTTTTACAATTTTCTCAGCCTTGATCATTTATCCATTCCTTTATTTTGTCTTTTGTCCATTTTTTGTCTTATTACTTCCACCGATAACAAAATAAAAATGTTAATAACTTGTACGGAAGTGTTTCAATCTATCATGATGGCTATTATGAACTCACATGAACAGTGTCTTGAAATTAATGTAGGAGTTCTAACAATTGCGTGGTGTGGTTGTCAATCCTGTCAAGTCATGGGTACAATGGTAAATGTTGCATGTGTGTAACGTGATCACTTAACCAGTCTTTGACAAAAAAATCCCGGTGAATCATAAATCCCCGTTAAGCTCAAGTCATAAGTTCAGACTTCTATTTTATTCTTCATCTTTGTTTATACCAGAAATGTTAAAAAAAGGATTTTCATCATGAATTTTATTATTATTATTTTACAAATCTCGCACGCCTCTGGTGAGTGGTGCGGAGCGTGGCAGGTTGTTGCCAGAGGTTGCAGCCCCCCATGCGCGCCACTGTAATCAGCCTCAAATAAGATTTGTATTGCAGGACCAGTCATTTGTGACCCCTGCGAACTATCGATAGTCCATGGGGAATACTGCCAATACGTACCGCCATGAACTATAAATTTAACACCATATGCACAATTGGATATTCAAAGGATTTTTTCAATGTATTTATTATTATTATTTTTAAAAATGTAGAAAATTTGAGTTAATTATTTTTTACATTGGTTAGGTAGATTTATTAAGAAACAATAAAATAACACTAATCCTCTTAAAAGTAAAATTAAATAACACTAATCCCCTTCAAAGTAGTCCCCTTGATATATAGAACTTCCAAGAATTTGAGTAATGTGGTTGTCAATATTAGGTAGAATTGGTGAATGTTACACGTGTGTAAAGTGATCATTTAAACCATCTTATGACGGTTGTCAGCCCCGTAAATGCCCAGACTTCCATATTCTTTTTCATCTTTGATAAGATGTCAAAAAATAATACGAAAAATAACTCCTATAATTGGAGATAATACAGATTTCTGAACAAGTATTTGGACACACTCAAAATGTTGTAAATTTGCTATCTGCAATGGCTCCTTTTAAACCATTAAGCATGGTTGACATCCATGAATACTTATTCATATCATCATCGTCCCCAAAGGATTTTTTAAACACAAACGAATATGTTGTTAGTTCTGGCATAGGTATTCGTGAGGGTTGGTTTTCTATACGAGCGTTCGTATTTGTGGTAGTGCAAATAGTTCAGTTTTATACATTTATAGTGGTGTAAAGTGACGCGCACTTGATTAGGAGAACCCCAGCCCAGATATGAATGGGGTACTTGGACCATCTGTCGTGAACTATCATCCCCTATTACTTCATCGCTTGCATTTCGAACCGAGATGTTTTTTTTTAAATTTGGAGATATTTTGGATACTTTTAAACTATTAATTTTTGTCTATAAAATTATATGTAAGGGTTTTCATTTTATTTTTGTTGCTTTATTGTATAAATATATTTATATAAATTTATATACTCTAAATTCCGAGAAGTGTTCCCATAGACGAAATATTCAACGAATTTCAAGTCAGGATAGTCAAGCAACTATCTGCTTGAATAATCCTTATAAATGCATTTAATAAATATTCTTAAGAATATTGTTTTAATAATATCTCAAAATAGGTGAAGAGGAATATGGAGGTCCACAGATTTACAGGCTTACGACCATTATGTGCTGGTTTAGGCGATCACTTTACATACATATGACATTCACAAATTCTACCCATTATTTACTACCACAGTATTCAAATTCTTGGAAGTTCTTTATATGGATATATATCATCCAATTTCAAAACATTGTACTTGAATCAATATAATTTTCTTTATTGTTTCGGCATTAACTTTGTGGTAAGACATGTTACAATGATTAAAGAAAACACTTGTTTTTTACCACTTGAGTTTTATTATAGACTATATATTTCAGAAGTTAAACTTCCATCATTCAACAAACAGTTATTATACAGACCTGAATGATGGAAGTTTAACTTCTGAAACATGTAGTCTATAATAAAACTCAAGTGGTAAAAACAAGTGTTTTCTTTAATCATTGTAATATAAAATTTCACTTGAGACATCAATTGGTGAGATGAAGAGGCTTTTTTATTGAGCAGAAACACTTTTATTTGTATGTGAGGTCCGAATCGAATGATATTTTCTGGCGTTTCTCGTGTATGTGATTATAATGCGTCTGGAGATTTTCTTTTTATGTTTCTGGCGGAACAGGTATCACGATCATATACTTCTTCGTCTATGTTGAGATATAACCGATTAAGTAGAGAAATCTAAACTTGTGAGCAAGGATTCAGGCACACCAAAAAATATGAAACAAAAATTTTCGGGAAAAAAGGAACTGTAACAAGCAATATAAAGCCTAAAATATTTTGTTTTTTCGCTATTATTACAATCATTAAGGTAACACTTATTTTGAGGAAATGCTTCCTGTTTGTGACCTATAGATACCACCGCCTTTTAATGTTTTGTTTGAGTAAAGACATTCCCCCCAGAACAAAAACGTTCCTGGCGGAAATCGCTATAAAAAAACCCTAGCCGTACATTACAGGAAACTAAATATAAATATTGCGAGACAATGCCTTGATACACCCAGGTGAAAAAGGACAAAGTTTCCTGTTTTCAAATTTTAATGGGATAACGCGGGAAAGTTTTCTAGGCAGGATGTGGTCGCACTCATTCATCGGGAACAAACTCAACAAAAGAATAAGGTACCCATTTTACTACAAAAATATTCGGTATGTTAAGCCGTATCTACCCAAGTGGACGAAATATAATTTTGAATTTTAAAAAAATTAGAATAAATTTTTTTAATTCAACATTTGTATAATTCCACTTAATGAATTTTATTTCATTACACACGACTATTTTCGAAAACAAACAGAGGTTGTCATCTAAAGTGTTTGTTTCCATCTGTTAAAAATAATCAACATGTCATTCCACAATGTTAATGCCGAATCAATTAATATAATATAAGAATATTATTAATAAGTAGAATCTACTGCATAAAATAAAACAATTTTGTTTTAACCACTTTTGGTATACTTTATCTAACCGATTTCGATAAAAACCTTGTCATCATAATCGGGGTTTATGTACTTAATTCTAAAACATTGAAATACTCGTAGTTTATTACCTTCCCTTACCAAAAACTTCCACACACTCCGTACACCATGTGAAAATACGATTTAAAAAATATGATATAAAATTAAATAATTTTATAAAGTTTATAAAATGTGCCACAAATTATCTGCGAAATACATTCAAGAAACAATTTATTTACATTACCCATAAAGAAACCCAGATTTGTGAGGTAGTTTTGGTTTTCGTGAATAAAAACCAAAACTTAGTATAAAAGATCGATTTATAAAAAGATAATGGAAGTGGGTAGATCTGAAATAGATCGCATCATTCAGCCTTGTCGTATTCGAATGCATGTCATTATAGGATGACCAAAGAATTCATGGATGCTGCAGAACGATAGACATGGCTTAGGCGACGTTGTAGATGACAGAAGGACCAACATCCTACAAGGAAGAGGAAAACTCTGACTCCAGCAGTCTTCAAAGACGATAAATTGATATGGAGCCAGGGAGGAGAAAAACAGTACATATATAGTTAAAAAATAATAATATACGTGCAGTTAAAATATATACAGTGTCGGTTTGTGATCCCGTGGTTAGTGTCGCGGACTCTTAAGTCAGAGTTTCTCGGTTCGAATCCACTCTACCGCAGCCACTTAGGCTAACAGAAATAGTATGAAATTGAAGTATAAAATATAAATAATAAGAACATAAATACCGATATCTCTTTTTTATGATTTTTTTTAAAGTACGAGTTTAAGCTCGTATGATATGAATTGAAACACACAAAAAATATGATCATTTGATATTAAAAGATCATTCTAGCAACTACATTTATTTCAATTATCATTACAGCTTATTCTAAAAACTAATCACCCAGTTTTTCGGTAGGCTATTAATAAATAGGGCATGCTTTTCACATCACCCTTAAAACTCTTAGAAATTTCACCCTTAAATGGGTTGTAGGACAAGAATGCACCTGTAACACTAAAACATTTTTAGTGTGTCGTCTCAATGACTGAAATATGATAATTAAAACTGAGATTTTCTATCTTATACCATTTGGAAGGAACGGCACTAACAGACTGTAATAAAGAAAAAACATTAAAAATGTACTCTCTCGGAAAGACCGCTATGAAAGAAAATATTTCTTCGCATTCAAAGTACAAAAGGAAGCTGTTAACTTTCGGTACTCGAAAGACATTTTTAAAATTTCAATTTATTTTTGTGGCAGTAATTACTCGCCCCCCTATCTTCCGATCTTCAGCCCCCACCCTTACTCAGGGGTGAATCGTGAACATAATTTTGAAGAATAATCCACAACTTTTTAAATGTATCCAAATCTTCTTCTTCCTGGCTCCATCACCATCATCAACTTATCGTCTTTTTAGACTGTTGAGGTCAGCTCTCATCCATCAATTCTCTAGTTTGCTTTGAGAGAAGATACAGGTAGGAAGTCAAGATTTATTAGCAGCAAAAAATCTTATTTTTTTAAATACGTTCTTACATTTTAATACTCGCCATATCCAAAAAGGAAAATGTAAAAAATATTATTGTTTTTTGTTGGTGATAAATAAATTATATTACTTGTAATAAAATAAAGACTGTTGATTGTATCTTTATAAAATTTATAGACTTTGTTATCAACACTTTTTTTATTCATATAATTCAACCTACCGGTTTCAACAATACATTGTCATCATCAGGGTTTATTTTAAATATAAAAAAAAACATTAAAAATATTAGAATACTTTCACAAAAAAAACTTTTTTTTTTTCATGGAGTGTGTGGAAGTTTTTTTTGTGAAAGTATTCTTATATTTTTTAAGTTTTTTTATATTTAAAATAAACCTTGATGATGACAATGTATTGTTGAAACCGGTAGGTTGAATTATATGAATAAAAAAAGTGGTGAAAACAAAGTCTAATAATTTTATAAAGATATTATAAAATGTACCACCAAGTATCTGCGGAAAACATTAAAGAAAAAGCTGTTGGTTGTCTCCAATTCCAACTTAACCCAGAGAAAAATACCTATTTAGAGGGGTTTTGTACTAGAATTAGCTTGTCAAGGTTAATTGTCACTCAACTGCACGAAAAATATTATAGTTGTTCCAACTTGAGATTTTTCTTGAGTAGGTTGTAGA
Source organism: Brachycentrus maculatus (assembly GCF_059751285.1). Classification (NCBI taxonomy): domain Eukaryota; kingdom Metazoa; phylum Arthropoda; class Insecta; order Trichoptera; family Brachycentridae; genus Brachycentrus; species Brachycentrus maculatus. The sequence continues at coordinate 60,202 of NW_028280979.1, read as the reverse complement.
TCCTTATATCAAATACAATGTCGTCTAGGCCAACCCTTCGAATCATGTTATCTTTCTGTTTTTGAGTGTGTTCAAATACTTGTTCACAAATTTGGGTTTCAACTTTTATGAGTTATTTTTATTTTTATCTTGAGGGCTGTTTTTAAGAGGGATAAGCCTTCTGCCATGTCAATTTCCAGCTGTCAATCCATCTCTTCGGTTGTCTGCCTGAGAACAAAACTAGTCATATTTATAGATAAAACTAATGGAAGTGGTATATTCAAGTGTTTAATTTTAATAAAATGATTTATATATTCCTTTTATTTGAAAAAATGAGTTATGACTAATTTACGTTATAAATTTATAATATTTAGTTTATGGGGATGTGTCAGGCATTTCTTTACTGTGGTTTTAAGTTGAATAATATACTTGAATGTGGGTTTTAGTTATAAAACGGTTCCTTACAACTGGTGTGGTAGGAACAATTTTATAAAAACCAACATTAATAAATTATCCGAAAATATTTTCCATTTCACCACTGTATATTTTTAATTTATATCATACAACTTCTCATTTTTTTCCAATTCGTTTCTTTCTCTCCACTTCCGAGACTGTAATGAGATTCATATGCAAAGCATATCTGGAAAAATTTTATGAGGAAACATATTGGACTCTCGACAATTTTACAGAATACTAAAATATGATTTACTCGTATTTTTCCTTTTTTGACATCTTAACATAACGTAGATAAAGAAGAATATGGAAGTCTGGGATATATATGCCTTATAGTTCTATCTAGCTTCGGAAGCTAAGCTTCCATCTTCAGGTCTAAATGTAAAATAAAATATAATAAATAATTGTTCTATAAATAAGTAGAGGGGTAAGTTAGAGGGAGGGGGGATAAGCCAAGGAGGCGGAGTTTGAATATAAAGGAAAAATGGAAAGCACAGGTGAAGAATTTTGAAACAATATATTATTTATTAAATTATTATTAGAATTGAAGCCTTGGATTTCTAAATTTTCTAAATAATCCAAAATTTGGCTTTTGTGTGGTACGTGTAATAATTTTAGTTTATGAGAGTGGAATGAGTGATTTGTATCGATTATGTGATATGCTACTTCCGAAAAATATTTACTAACAAAACCGCAACGATATTCTTTAATTCTTCATTTCTTATTTATACCTAAATGCCTGAAATGTTTATCTGCCTTTATCTTCCTGATTTGATTAGGATTGATGCAAGTTTAATGTCTCATTTCATTGATTCTAGAATGATTTCGTATTTATGTATATCATGATACCAGGATTACATAAAATCCGAGGAGACAATATCTAAGATGTAAGATGATATATTTTTGTAGGTCTCGCTGTTGGCACCTCGCTAATTTTTTAATTTCTTATTCATAGCTTAATGCTTCAAAAATGCTTCAAGAATATTTAACTGGCTTTATCTACCTTTATATCCTAGATTTGATAAGCATTGATTCAAGATCAATGACTTATTTTTCCGATTCTAGAATGATTCCGTTCTTAGGACCAGGTAGCAGGATCACATAAAATCCGAAGAGACAATATCTAAGATGTAAGACGATGTATTCTTGGAGGTCTCGCTGTTGGCACCTCGCTAACTTCTTAATTTCTTATTCATAGCTAAATGCTTCAAAAATGTTAAACTGGCTTTATCTACCTTTATATCCTAGATTTGATAAGCATTGATTCACAAGATCAATGACTTATTTTTCCGATTCTAGAATAATTCCGTTATTATGACAAGGTACCAGGATCACATGAAATCCGAGGAGACAATATCTAAGATGTAAGACGATATATTCTTGGAGGTCGCGCTGTTGGCGCCTTGCTCATTTCTTAATTTCTTATTCATAGCTAAACGCCTCAAAAATGTCTAACTGGCTTTATCTACTTTTATATCCTATGTTTGATGAGCATTGACTTATTTTTCCGATTCTAGAATGATTCCGTTATTATGAAAAGGTACCAGGATCACATGAAACCCGAGGAGACAATATCTAAGATGTAAGACGTTCTATTCTTGGAGGTCTCGCTGTTGGCACCGAGCTAATTTCTCATTCATAGCTAAATGCCTCAAATGTTTATCAGCCTTCAGCCAACTTTGACTGCCGCAGCGGCTGTTATCACTGATTGTCACGGATGACTTCATCCCTACTCCACCCGCTGACTCTCTCCGTGGAGAGGGTCGATCTGTACGGGGAGGGGGATGGGGAATCCCCCTCGGAAAATTACCATATTGAACATTAAATTAAATTTATGTTCGCCTGTGATTATTTATTATTGCACGCAATATTCAATGGGCAAAATATGAATGATAGGCATTATACCTTACGTATATATATATATATATATATATATATATATATATATATATATATATATATATATATATATATATATATATATATATATATATATATATATATATATATTTATATAAATATATATATAAATATATATATATATATAAATATATATATATATATAAAAATATATATATATATATATATATATATATATATATATATATATATATATATATTATATATATATATATATATATATATTTATATATATATATATATATATATATATATATATATATATATATATATATATATATATATATATATATATATATATATATATATATATATATATATATATATATATATATATATATATATATATATATATATATATATATATATATATATATATATATATATATATATATATTTATATATATATATATATTTATTTATATATATATATATATATATATATATATATATATATATATATATATATATATATATATATATATATATATACCATAAATAAATATTAATAATAAGCCTTAAGTAAGTATTTGGACTGGCTTAATCCATGTAAGCATATACTGCCTTTGTTATATTATCGCCGGTATACGCATGATGAAACAAAAAAGTAGATATATGAATATCTTCATATCCATAATGTGTAGTTTGGAGAAGTTACTATAAGTTTGTCAACTTTTCCGTACTGACTCGCATCAGCTCCTTTGTAATAATAGTCCTGTACACATTGTAGAAGAGAAAACTACATACATAATGAGAAGAAACTTTAACAAGACCTTGTAGCACATCACACACACAAGGGACATCTAGAACAAGACTGGTGTTGCAACACAATACCGTGATGCTCGTATTGTCTTTACTTCGGACAGCTCGTATTAATCATCCCTTTGTTCATTTTATTTATCTGCATGCAGATCACAACTTGAGCTTATAACTATTTGCCGAGAAAAATTGAAGAAACGAGACTTAACAAAGATGAAAAAAATATTTGTTACTTTAGAATAGAGACTTAAAATTACAAAATTAAAAACGGTTAAGGCAAAGTATTTTTTTTTGTTTGGCAAATATTGATTTTCTCTGGTGATAGACTCCTTTCGGAGGTAAAAATAGGATTAAAAAAAGATCATTTAGAATATCCAACATAAATAAAAAAAAATTGCAGTTTTTTTATTTTTGTATTTACATATCAAGTAAACTTACTAAATAAATTCCCTGCAGGAGTTAAAAAGAGAGTATTTTTTTACGGTTCATTCTTCACGATTTACATGCCCAAACCATCTCAAAACACCTTTCTTAATTTTGTCGATAGTGAATATCTCAACCTTGCAGTCTTTTCGTAATTAACGATTTGAATTTTTTTATTTATTGCTGATTTAAAAAAAAAATCTTTTTGTTATATAAATTTTATAATAAAATTAAAAAAATATTTTTATTGAGTATTGATGGCAGTTCAACGCACTCGGTTTACCAGTGAGTAGGTACAGTGAAAAAATATTGTAAGCTATATGTACTTACAATTTCAACATGACTAAAAATATTTGAGAATTTATTTAAACAACCACCCTACAGATATAAAGAATAGAAGATATTTAAACTCTTAAATGCCATGTTATTTAAAAAAAACACCAAATAACACAAAGAAAAATACATACTATGTAGGATATTCCCAAGAATTAACAATAAATATGGGAGTCGAACACTGCAATACATATATCGTTCCGGACATTTTTAATTTGTTGCCGACGGATGTTAGAGGTCAAAATAAAATATGGAACAAACGCAAAATAAAGGAATGGGTGAATGATCTAGAGTTGATTTTGTGAAAATTTTAAAATTTTGATATTCTTAATTTTTCTCTCTTTTTTGTGTGTATATTAGGTTAAAATTTTTAAAAACAATAAAAATGTATTAAAAAAGAACTCCACCGACAAGACACACAAGGTGGCTCTTGGTGGTCTCTGCAAAAAAAAGTTCGAAATATTCAAAAATTGTGATATAAATAAATGTATACAAATAAATAAAATATAAAAAATATGTTTATTGGGTGAAAGTCCCTCTCCAAACACAGGAGCTTAGTCTCTTTTTTGGAGAGGCACAGCGTAATTAGTATAAAAATGTTTTAAGTATTTCTACTTAAAACATTTTTATATATATATATATATATATATATATATATATATATATATATATATATATATATATATATATATATATATATATATATATATATATATATATATATATATATATATATATATATAAATTTAATTTATAAACATGCGTAGTTTATAAATTAAATTGTAATATTTTTGTTACTACACTAACAAAAAAATGTACGTTATAAAAAATGAGATATTTACCATTTTAAAAATCCCGCGGATACATTTGATTACGGAAATCAGAAGGCTCGACTGCACGCGCAATGAGTCCCGTTCAAAACAATATCACAATCTTGTTTCCGGCTCATTTACCTTAATTAGTTATACAACTTCCCCTGAAAGAGTTAAACGTCAGGGCGACACGGAAATATTTATGTTCGCTACCCCCTCCCGATCTCGCCGAGGGAAGTTAAACAATTGGTGGCTGCGACAAGGGACGATTAAGAATATATATATCGCTTGGGGCAGCTCAGATAAAACGTCAAGCACTCGTCACAGACTTGGAGATGGGGTGGACCATATAACATTATTTTTCATTGGACCTATTTAAAAAAAATAATGTCATTATGATCTTGGGTAACATATCCAAAATTAAACTAGGTTTATTGGATTGAATTCTACATTTATTGACCATTAGGTCAGTGTTTGATAATGTCTTAATAAGACGAAATGCGTCACGTATTAACATATACATAAATAAATGGAGAATTCAACCCAATAAACCTTGTTTAATTTTGAATATATTACCCAACAATTCAATATGGAATTCTACCAGCTGTCTGCAGTTACAATAAATCATTAAGATCTATTAAGAAAATAATAACTTTAGCGACTATTTAATTTAATTTATTTACCACACATTTCTGCTTTTAACATTTTATACTAGTTTCGCTGTGCCTCTCCAAAAACGAAACTAAGCTCTTGTGCTTGGAGAGGGACTTACACTCATTGTTCATCGTTGGTACTTAATTCATGAAATAATAGTCTTTTTTCTCTATATTATTTTCTCTGAGTTTTTTTTCAATCAACAGCAATTAATCTATTCTCAAAGAATTTTAAAATCTTCAATTTTTTTATATCTGTAGAGAAGTTATTAATATAGCACTCTCATTACCATTCATTCTTCATTCCGTATAATACTACTTATTAAAATACTAAAGTTAACAATGCTTTTAATATCCAAAAAAAGAAGTTATGAATGTACTTTATTTATTGGAATTGTTCTTATTACAACATTTTGAGTGTGTCCAAATACTTATTCACAGATCTGGATTATCTCCAAAAAGATTTAAGAGTTTCTGCACAGTAAAAAGCTTCTTTTCATCTCACCAATAGATGTCTCTAGTGAAGTTCTAGTGATTCAAGAACAATGTTTCAAAATTGGTTCCTATATATATATATATATATATATATAGAACTTCCAAGAATTTGAGTAGTGTGGTTGTCAATAATGGGTAGAATATGTGAATGTTACACGTGTGTAAAGTGATCACTTAAACCAGCCTATGATGGTCGTCAGCCCCGTAATTCCCCAGACTTCCATATTCTTCGTCACCTTTGATGAGACGTCATAAAATAATCTGAAAATAACTCCTGTAATGGGAGATAATCCAGGTTTTGTGAACAAGTATTTGGACACACTCAAAATGTTGTTTTTTTTTACCGTTTATGGACCCAAATTGGTTGTTTTAAAATTGCGACATGATCCCTGATTTTTTCTGGTTTGATTTAGTTGCTTGTGTTTTAATTGTCAAAATGGTGTTACGCAAACGTCATAAAGATGTTAATTTTAATCAAAGTTACACATCGAGCCGTTATACGAATCGCGAAATCCAAAATCTGTTTGCGAGAGTGATTTATGTCGTTTATCTCGTACAAAGATGGACGCAATATTCAAATGCGCCGTGCGGCGCAAAAATAAACAATCGGGGTCTCTAACAAAGCGCGTCTGGGGGACAATCAAATCTTTAACGTCATAAATTTTCATTTAGCATTCACCGCCCTTGCTCCTGATACGACACTCCACCATGCTACTTGTGGAGCTTAATTCTGTGTATAATACCTACCCACTCCGGACGACATAAGCTTATTATTATTCATATAGATATCTCGACACAGGTGAAGAACTCTATGGATTTTTTGACATCTTAGACAACATACATAGATGAAGAAAAATATGAAATATTATTTAAATTTGAAGCAATTACTTTTTGTGCATTTAAATATAAAATAATGAATGCTTAAATGAAAGGTATTTAAAAAAAAATTACTTCCTCACTGATTAAAATAACCGGAGAGCAATGTTTCACATATTATGGCCAAGGCTGTATAGAATATCCAAGAATTTGAGTAGCGTGGTTGTCAATCATGGGTAGAATTGGTGAATGTTAAACGTTTGTAAAGTGATCATTAAAACCAGCCTATGACGGTCGTAAGCTTCATAAATTCCCAGACCTCCATATTTTTATAATAAAATGTAACTTTGTTTTAAAATCACTATAAATATTATATTATAAATTAATTGTAATGTCTGCCGGTTTCGAAGCTAACCGCTTCTTTATCAAGACTGTTAAATACTAAAACACTATCTACTAAACGAAATTCAAAATATTTTGACGGTTATGAAAAAGAGCTTGGGTAGATCTCAAGTGGCTTTATTTTTTTGTTGTTGATTGGCAGTCACAGTCAAAAGGGATCAGGGATGATGAGTAATTGGAAACATATTAAATAACGGACTTTTAGAAAAATCATTTACTTGTTTATTTATTAGTTGTAGATAATAATTAATTGCCTTTTTAACTTCTAATATTTCTAAGCAATCTAATTTCAGTCCTCTATTGCATATGTGTAATATATTTAGACCTTTATTTTTATCAAATGGGTGTTATTTTCTATTAGGGGATTGGCAAATTCAATCACATGAAAGAAAATAGAAAATAGATAAGAATCAAAATATTTTTAATTTTGTTTAGTAGATAGTGTTAATCAATAGCTAGAAACGGTTAGCTTCGAAACTGTTATTACATTACGTCATTATAATTAATTTAAAATAAAATATTTATAGTGATTTTAAGGAAAAGTTACATTTTAATAATAAAAATATGGAAGTCTGGGAATTTACGAGACTTACGACCGTCATAAGCTGGTTTTAATGATCACTTTACAAACGTGTAAAATTCACCGATTCTACCCATGATTGACAACCACGCTACTCAAACTCTTGGATGTTCTATACAGCCTTGGCCATATGTATTAGGCACAACCTACAGAATTGGTTTATGTCTTTAAATACTACGATTGCATTTTTTTCGGGTTGAATCGTACTTTGATGGGTTTCACCAACTACTTATTACCTGCTATCTCGACCTATGAAAGTGAGGTGCGTGGTTTATTTGAAAACACTTTTCTTTCTAATTTCAAGGGTCAGTTTTATATAACATGTGAAACATTTCTCTCCAGTTATTTTAATCAGTGATTAAGTTAAATTTTTTTTAAATACCTTTCATTTAAGCCTTCATTATTTTATATTTAAATGCAAAAAACGTGATTTGAGTGAAATCGAGCGGTCTCAAATAATTTTATTGAATTCAGAAGGGTTGATTCGGTTGAAAATAGCTAAAAAATTAAATTCTCCCAGTGTGCGGTTCAAATAACAATAATATCAATATTTTTTATTAAATTTGGTTCTTATAAAATCCTCCCAAAGCTGGCTGAAATAGAAATGATTATTTTATTAAATAATACCATACATGGAGACGACAGAGCATATCAAAAGAAATACACCAAGAAAGCCAGCCAAATGCCAGGTCGTAAGCCCTGGGATGCACAGATTTCCATCTTCTTTCATCTTAAGTTTGAGACACCTATAATATGCGTTTGTAATCTTAGAGCCAAAACTATTTGAAGATCAAGAGATTATGTTCAATTGCTTACTAATTCCTACATATCATTCGCATATATAGGATGCATTTGACTATGTTGTTTCTCCCCTCAGATATTGAAATTTGCTCCTGTCTCCTTAATCTGATAAATCAGTTTGCATATTCAATGACTTGTCGAAGATGTTGTGTTTCTCACGGTGCATATCTGCCTGTGTCAAACATTACAAACATTTATGTACTAAAATTTTTTAAAACCATATCCGTTCCCTAGGTGGAGCATATGGAGTTCACAAACTGTCTCCAGGCTTTTCTGTATATATGTATATATATATATATGTATATATAAATATATATATATATATATATATATATATATATATATATATATATATATATATATATATATATATATATATATATATATATATATATATATATATACATATATATATATAATATATATATATATATATATTTATATATATATATATATATATATATATATATATATATACATATATATATATATATATATATATATATATATATACATATATATATATATATATATATATATATATATATATATATATATATATATATATATATATATATATATATATATATACTAATATATATATATATATATATATATATATATATATATATATATATATATATATATATATATATATATATATATATATATATAGTATATATATATATATATATATAAATATATATAAATATATATATATATATATATATATATATATATATATATATATATATATATATTATATATATATATATATATATATATATATATATATATATATATATATATATAATATATATATATATATATATATATATATATATATATATATATATATATATATATATATATATATATATATATATATATATATATATATATATATATATATATATATAAATATATAAATATATTTATATACATATATATATATATATATATATATATATATATATATATATATATATATATATATATATATATATTATATACATTTATATATATATATATATATATATATATATATATATATATATATATATATATATATATATATATATATATATATATATGTATATATATATATATATATATATATATATATATATATATATATATATATATACATATATATGTATATATATATACCCACCTAGGAATCGAACCCAGCACCTCCAACACAATAGAGAAACGCGCTGACCACTTCGCCATGAAGGCAAACAGACACTTTTATATATATATATATATATATATATTATATATATATATATATATATATAATATATATATATATATATATATATATATATATATATATATATATATATATATGTATATATATATATATATATATATATATATAAATATATATATATATATATATATATATATATATATATATAATATATATATATATATATATATATTTATATATATATATATATATATATATAAATATATATATATATATATATATATATATATATATATATATATATATATATATATATATATATATATATATATATATATATATATATATATATATATATATAAATATATAAATATATTTATATACATATATATATATATATATATATATATATATATATATATATATATATATATATATATATATATATATATATATATATATATATATATATATTTATATACATTTATATAATATATATATATATATATATATATATATATATATATATATATATATATATATATATATATATATATATATATATATATATATATATATATATATATATATATATATATATATATATATATATATATATATATATATACATATATATGTATATATATATACCCACCTAGGAATCGAACCCAGCACCTCCAACACAATAGAGAAACGCGCTGACCACTTCGCCATGAAGGCAAACAGACACTTTTATATAAATCAAAACAATCGCAATCACAATCGCACCTGTCACAGCTTTTCTGAGTCAGGACACTATCCCATTCACCATATTCATCCGCCATATGAATGCATTTCGCTATCTCGGGTCCCATAAGTGTGCCACATCATCACACATCGCCCATGGAAAAATTACAACTAAAATGTACGAAACTGTAAAAGGGTGCAGCGTATACATCAACCCAAATGTTTCATCGAAGAAACTGTACAAATCTTTCAGTAAAGTGCCGTCTAATTAAAAGTTACCTAGCACAGTCAAGAATATCAAGGGTTACATACATTTTCGCAATATATTGCGTCCAAATATTAACTAGTAGTCCAAATATTGGGTAGTATGTTTTCTAGGGATGGAAAGATTGATAAAGACATAGAAAGGAGAGTGAATGCTGGGAACAGAGTGAATGGTGCACTAAAATCAGTTTTAGCAAATAAAAATCTATCAGCGGAAGGTAAACTGGCAGTACACAATGGAGTTCTGGTTCCAACCCTTATGTATGGAAGCGAAGCATGGAGTTGGCAAAAGAAGGATGAAAGCAGACTGAATGCAGTCGAAATGCGATCCCTCAGACGAATGTGTGGCAAAACGATGTTTGATAGATGTTCGAATGATGAAATAAGGAAAAAATGTAAGGCTGAGATAAGCATTATCGATAAAATTAAGAAAGGTGTGTTGAGATGGTTTGGACATGTGGAGCGTATGAGTGAAGAAAGAACGGTTAAACAAATTTATGGAGCGAATGTAGTTGGAAAAAGAAGCAGAGGACGACCGAGGAAAACTTGGCACAATCAGGTATGTCAAATACTTGAAAGCGGCCGGGTCAGGAGTCGTAATAATCGTCGGGTATGTATGAGGAGATGCATGAATGTAGAAGAGGCAAAGAATGTTTGCAAAGGCAGAGTGGTGTGGCGTTCGATTCTCTCTGCCTACCCCTGCGGGGAAGCGGCGTGATGGTTAGTTAGTTAGTTAGTTAAATATTAACTAATTCACAAATCTGGGTTTCTCCACTTATTTTGAAGTTATTTTTACATATTAAAATAGATGGAGAAGAATATAGAAGTATGGGTTTATGAACTGACATAGGCTGGTTAAGTGGTCACTTGACACACGTATAACATTCACAATTCTACCCACGATTGACAAAGTTTCTTTTATTTCTCGGTGGAACTGTATTTTATATAATATAATAAAACTACGACTTTATTTGCCTCTTTTATTTGACGAAAGGTCGAATTTTGTAGCTATCGACATCATCAGACTGGTGAAAGGCTAGATAAAATCATATTTATGTACACAATAAGTCAGGGGTTAAAAACCATGATTAAATATAAATTATCAGATAAAATTAATTTATATTTTGCATTATAAAAGCTTTCCTAACTTTGTTGTATGGTAATATAATACTCTCCTTATATAATTAAAATGTAACTTCGTTTCAAAATCACTATAAATATTTTAAGAATTACACAAAATGTTTAAGGATTTAAAGCAATATTTTAATGATAGACCAAGGAACTCGAGGACCAAAAACTTGACATGAAACTTGGTATTTTAAACACTTACCTACATTATTAGTGTTTGGTCATATTTTCTTTTTTTGTTTTTACCTTATGTTTATTTTAAATATGCTTCTTATGACTATTTATTATAGCTGTTTAATGTTTTTATATTTTGCCATGTATTAGTTTAAGTTATTTTCTTAAAATCTTTTTTATAACCTTAATCCCATGTCCCAAAATGAGAAATAGAAATAACTTATTGGGAATGTCTGAATTTTTTCGTGGTGATAAATGACAATAATTTCGATTGCGTAACACTTTTCGTCAACCCTTAATAGAGAAATAGATGTCCCCATTACTCTACGGCGGAGGCTTACAGCGACCATCAACAGTGTTCAGTGCTGTGGCCCGCTTTGCACATAATACGAGCCGCACACTGACACACCCTTGATCCGCTTAAATTAACTAGTTATCTATTTAAATCCGGTTTAGCGACTGATAAGTCCGTGATTAATTGCCGGGGCTATTGTCATCACGTAGGAACGTATTTGTGCCGAGCGAGGGGTCGCCTCTACCACTGGCTCGGTACTAACTCAACTCCGATCGCTTTAGACCAAAGCACAGGTCGGTAAAGTGTGGCTCGAGAGCCCCATTTGACCTTTTTAGTGTGGCTCCGGCATTCAATTCATTGCTATTTATTTATTTTTAATTAACATACACATTACAAACTAAAATTTAAAGCGTATATATTAACAAAAATTATAAAATAAGCAAGAAAACTCTTGTTAAGGATGTAGAAGAATCCTGCTTCGGAATACTCCCTCAGACACATGGAACAGTGATATTGTTCAGCATAGCGGTAGCTCTTCCTACATGATTTTTTTTTTATGGGAAATCATTAAATGTACCCTTAATGTCAAAAAGATCCAAAATTATAATTAAGGCGTATAAGGTGCGGTTCCGGCACAATTATCCGCGGGAAGACTCTTCAATTAACTATATTTATGCGAACAATATTTTTTAGGCATGAAAGTTATTAAAAGCTAACTTAGAAATCGCCATATTGATGAAACTTTGAAAACATGCTAAGAATAACGATAAACAAACCTATTATTTTTTGACATCTCATCAAAGATGAAGAAGAATATGGAAGTCTGGGCATTTACGGGGCTGACGACCGTCATAGACTGATTTAAGTGATCACTTTACACACGTGTAACATTCACCAATTCTACCCATTATTGACAACCACACTACTCAAATTCATGGAAGTTCTATATATATGAACCAATTTAGAAACCTTGTTCTTCAATCACTAGAACTTCTCTTGAGACATCAATTGGGGAGATGTAAACCAGCCTATGACGGTCGTCAGCCCCGTAAATGCCCAGACTTCCAAATTCTTCTTCATCTTTGATGAGATGTCAAAAAATAATATGAAAATGACTCCTGTAATTGGAGATAATCCAGATTTTGTGAACAAGTAATTGGAAACACTCAAAATGTTGTAAATAAACAAACCTGATTCGATCAAACTTTCAAAGGAGATGAAAGGATTTATTACCAATAAGTAGTGTTTTTATGGATACTTTACTTTCAATAGATTTTGAATCAATGAATACAATCATTAGAAAGTGTGACATCAAGTTTCATTGAGTTTTCCCTTTATTTGAAAAAGATATATTATAATCAAGGTGGATACCTTACTCTCAAAAGATTTTTATTTATGAATAAATCCCTTTAAAGTGTGAAATCAAATTTAATTGAGTTAACCAATAATTTAAAAAAGGTCTAAAATTATAATTAAAATGTACTAGAATTTCAATCACATATGTCTCTCAATATATTTTTTAAAACTTGTAATGTGCATTTTTGGTTCTTTGGCTAATAAGTTTGCCGACCGCTGGCCTAAAGTATGGTTAGGTGTTAGAAAACAATTATCAAACTTGTGTTAGGATATTGTTGGGGATATAGTTCAACCAAATACGGTGCTTAAAATTTAAATAGTTCTTTGTATGAAGAGATTAATCTTTTAATAGAAAGGTTATTATAAATAAATATCGAAAACTCTTGCTTTTATCGTTATATTTCTATAGATGATTTTTCATCCCTTGACACTATCAAAAAGATGTTTGCATTTATTGGTGCAAGAATATTTATTATTCTTTATTTAATAAATAAACAGACTGAGAGACAATTATTAATTTATGTACTTATCCATTAACTGATCGCAGCCTTTTACAAGTTTTAATTAAACGTATTTTCCACTTAAAATGACAATCAATAGTTATGCCCAAATTAACAAATTATTGAAATTTTAGGTGATTTACTTTTTCAAATTTCATCAACTGATCGCAACCTTTTACAAGTTTTAATTAAACGTATTTTCCACTTAGTTTGACAGTCAAAAGTTATGCCCAAATTAACAAATTAATGAAATATTTGGTGATTTACTTTTTTCAAATTTCATCAAGTGGTCGCAACCTTTTACAAGTTTTAATTAAACGTATTTTCCACTTAGTTTGACAGTTAAAAGTTATGCCCAAATTAACAAATTAATGAAATATTTGGTGATTTACTTTTTTCAAATTTCATCAACTGATCACAACCTTTTACAAGTTTTAATTAAACGTATTTTCCACTTAGTTTGACAGTCAAAAGTTATGCCCAAATTAACAAATTAATGAAATATTTGGTGATTTACTTTCCTCAAATTTCATCAACTGATCGCATCCTTTTGTAAGTTTAACTAAACGTATTTCCAGCTTACAATGACAGTTAAAAAAGTTTGGCCCAATTCAAAAAATTATTGAAATATTTGGTGATTTAAGGGAAAAATACCCTCTCATTCTTCCCTTGAGGTAAGCATTTTCGATAAAAATTCGAAATATGTGTTGTGATGGTATTGGGTATGTGGATTAAATGAGTGAAGAAAACACAGTGAAAAAAATTGATCAAGGAGAATGTGGTGGGTAATACAATCAGAAGAACACCGAGTAAAACTTGGCGTGATTTAAAACACTTAAAAGTGTTGTGTTCCAGTCAGGATTTGGAATAATCGGTGGGTATGTATGTAATAAAATAACTAGGTACCTACCTATACATTTTATTAAGTACTTACAAATAGTACCTACATAAAACAGTTCTACCACCAGATGTCGCATGCGTCGCTCAGAATAAAACAAAAGACTTCCGATAATATTGTTAACTGTCAGAATCAGATAGATAGATAGATAGATAGATATAAAGTTATTATAAAGATAAATTAAGAATAAACTTTAATTACAAAGCAACACATTGTTTATTTTATTATTATACACCCACTTTACATATTATTTACACTTAATTTTCAAAAGGAAAATATTACCACGTTATAAAACGACAATTTTGTTAATTGGAAATGGATTATGAAACATTAGATGTATTAAAACAATTACTACAATATGTTCGGAGTGAGAGAGAAAAATTAGAAGATGATCAAAGAAAACGATTAGAAGATAATCAAAGAAGAATTTCGAAGCAGATTGTATGAGCAGGAATCCAGTATTAGAATCGAAGGAAAATGCAAATGAACAATTAAAAGTTGTAAATTTGGTTAAATTAGAAGATATTTTAAAAGATCAGAATAAAAATGAAGACATACAAATAACACAGAAACAGTGCTTGAAAAATGAAAATAAAAATAAAGTAGAAAAAACTTCTACGAAAGATAAAATAAAATATACTCCAGGAAAGAAGAATTTAGAAGTAGATTGTCTAAGCAGGAATCCAGTATTAAAATCGAATGAAAATGCAGATGAACAATTAAAAGTTGTAAATTTGGTTAAATTAGAAGATATTTTAAAAGATCAGAATAAAAATGAAGACATACAAATAACACAGAAACAGTGCTTGAAAAATGAAAATAAAAATAAAGTAGAAAAAACTTCTACGAAAGATAAAATAAAATATACTCCAGGAAAGAAGAATTTAGAAGTAGATTGTCTAAGCAGGAATCCAGTTTTAGAATCGAATAAAAATGCAGATGAACAATTAAAAGTTGTACATTTGGTTATATTAGAAGATACTTTAAGAGATCTGAATAAAAATGAAGGAATTCAAAAGAAAAAAACAAATGGATTGAGAAAAACTGTGTCTACTTCAAAAGGGTCAAGAAGAAAAAAAAATACAAAAAAAAGAAAGAAAAAAAAGAACGGAAAAAAGAAAAAAAAAGAAAGAAAGAAAAGAAGGAAAAAAGAGGAAAAAAAAAAAAAAAACTTTATCATATCACTAAACTTATACCAGTCCATTCACTACAAGAAGATGATCCGGAGGACGAGTGAAAATTTTACTATGAATTTTCATCCCCAAGGGGGGAGATGTAATAAAATAACTAGGTACCTACCTATACATTTTATTAAGTACTTACAAATAGTACCTACATAAAACAGTTCTACCACCAGATGTCGCATGCGTCGCTCAGAATAAAACAAAAGACTTCCGATAATATTGTTAACTGTCAGAATCAGATAGATAGATAGATAGATAGATATAAAGTTATTATAAAGATAAATTAAGAATAAACTTTAATTACAAAGCAACACATTGTTTATTTTATTATTATACACCCACTTTACATATTATTTACACTTAATTTTCAAAAGGAAAATATTACCACGTTATATGTATAAAGAGGCGAGGATTGTTTGCAAAAGACAGAGTGATGTTGCATTCTGTTCTCAAGTATTTAAACTTTAAAGTATAAAATAATATAAAATAATTAAAATAAAAACAAACAGATACAAATTAAAACCGCTCCTACCTTCTCTTTATCCTTCGACGTCCTGAGAACATAACATTAAAATTTAGACGAATGCATTGAAACACGCGTCACAGGAAATAATAAAAGAGCTGTATTTACCAAATAAACTTTTATTTAAAAAATAAGAGAAATATTTGTGCTTTTATTAATTTCAAATATACTTAAATTCCATACTATTTCTGTGAGTCTAAGCGGCTCATCGTTAGAAGTAGACACAAATTGTGATGGAGTGGGTACGAACCGAGAAACTCTGACTCAAGAGTCCACGACACTAACCACGGGACCACAACCCGACACAACTTGAAATACATAAGTGTTTAAAAAAAATGAAATGCATCGTAACACGTGTGACAGTAAATTTTAAGAAAAAGTGGTATTTAAAAAGTAAAGTTTTATTTCTTGAATGTTTTTCGCAGATACTTTGTGGCACATTTTATACACCTTATAGAATCAAATAACTTTGTTTTAACCACTTTTTATTGGTACACTTTTAACGGAGTGCGTGTAAGTTTTTGGTATCGTAAGGGAAGGATAATTAACAGTAACCTAACTATGAGTATTTCAATGTTTTAGAATTAGTACATGAACCCTGATGATGATAAGGTTCTTGTCGAAACTGGTTGAAAAAATTGTACCAATAAAAAAATGGTTACAACAAAGTTGTTTTATTTTATAAAGCTTGGTAAAATTTTAATTTTAAAAGTCTATGAAAGAAATTAATAATTTAATAAAATCTTATAAAATAAATAATGATATCTTGTAAAATATCTATTTCATTGATGAAAGATCCAGAAAATTGTGTGTGATTCAATCTACAAGAAGCTGTCCCCTCTGCGTAAGAGTGAGTAGCGAAGATCGGTAATGGAATTTAAAAGTGTCATATATCGGAACCAATACTCTCGGGGCGTCACATAAGGGTGAAACCTTCTCATTTCGCTTCCGTAGCAGAAAATGACATCTAAAAAAACTCCAATCATATTTTGATAAATGTGCTCATGACCAATCGGCCTTTAGAAGTGTGTTGTTGAAATATCCCGTCATAAATATATATATATATATATATATATATATATATATATATATATATATATATATATATATATATATATATATATATATATATATATATATATATATATATATATATATATATATATATATATATATATATATATATTTATATTTTTAACATTTTTGACATCTCAACAAAGATGAAGAAGAATAAGAAAATTGCGTATTTGCAGAGCTTACGAACCGTCACTGGCTGGTTCACTGATTTCTTTACACACGTGTAACATTCACCAATTCTAACCATGATTGACAACCATAGTACTCATATTTGTGGAACTCTTACATTTATCACATAAATCCCATTGCGTTTTTCGAAAGCTTTTATTAATCAGGGTGTCTTTTTTTAAGTTAATGCAAGATCCTCACCGAATTATTTACTGATATGCTCTTTCATGTGTAAGTAATCGGTAGCAACTATGGTTTATTTGAATAAGCTTTTTTTTCAAACTCAGCAGAGACCCATGAGGTTTAAATAATTAAAAGTTTCCAATATTCTTCCCGAATTATTTCACACACTGGGAGACGTCTAAAGCATTTTTTTATTGAGCTTATTATTTGACCAGTTGTTTTATTCCCAACGTTTTGGCTATGTTCATATTTTTTTTACAAATCTGGGCTTCTTCACTTAGGAACCAATAATATATTGCCACGCATAATTGGAGAAACCAAGATTTTATGGTTTTAAATACAAAGTTTTTGTCTTATTTCTTTTAATTCCATCAGTTTCTATCAAAAATATTTTAATTAGACAAATCTACAGATGTATTGGATGAAGTAAAATAGCACATTAGTTTGTAACTATATATAGGTTGATTACAGATCACTCATAAAGTCCCAAATCCTTTCAGGCGTTTTTCTAGACTCGAGTCCAGCATTTGTCCTTAAAAGGACAGATGATTTTATTGGGAGGCGTTTGCGATTAGATTAGCTTACCTATCAAGTTTCTATGTAGGTGGGTCTCACTGAGTTTACTCACTTAAAGCTTTGAAGGGAAAGCTTTAAGCCGTTTAAAAAAAGTAATATACAGTGTCATGAAGAACCCAGGGCTTTGAGCTTTCCTTTCTTACCACTACTACTACTACTACCAAAACGCCGTTTCTCTGCAGGGGTAGGCAGAGAGGATAGAACGCCACACTTTTCTGTCCTGACATACACTCCTCGCCTCCTTCACATCCATAAATCTAGTCGTACATGCCCTCCGATTAGGTAGACTTTTGATTCCACCAGATTTTAGGTTTGGATTAATCTGATCGTGCCAAGTTATTTTCGGCAGTCCTCGTTCTGTTCTCCCGCTCACATTCGTCACATATATTTTCTCGGTCATTCTCTCGATATCCATTCGCTCCACATGTCCATACCACCTAAAAGAACTCTTCTTTAATCTTTTCAATTATCTCTTGTTCAGCCTTACATTCCTTTCTTATATCATCGTTTTTAATTCTGTCATGCAGTGGTTTTCCACATATTTGTCTGAGGGAGCGCATTTCGAAAGCTTCCTTTGCCAGTTCCATCACTTGTAGTAATCACTTGTCGATGACATAAACTTTAGTTTTTTAAATAAAACTAAATAAGTGGTAGATATTAATAAGTGTTTAATTTTTTAAAAATAAACACGTTACTCTACAAAGTTAATACCGAAACAATAAATAAAAGCAGTTAGGTTCGTTGGTTCAGAAGAAAATATCTGTATCTTTTAAGCTAAAATAAAAATGGTAAATAAAAAGCAATTTTCGTAAACGAAAATATCCTTTTTTCTCCCATTTTACATGTATGTACGTGCATGTGTATAATATAAAATAATATATATGTATATATGTATATATATATATATATATATATATATATATATATATATATATATATATAAATATATATATATATATATATATATATATATATATATATATATATATATATATATATATATATATATATATATATATATATATGTATATATGTATATATATATATATATATATATATATATATATATATATATATATATATATATATATATATATATATATATATATATATATATATATATATATATATATATATATATATATATATATATATATATATATATATATATATATATATATATATATATATATATATATATATATATATATATATATATATATATATATATATTTATATATATATATAAATAAATATATATATATATATATATATATATATATATATATATATATATATATATATATATATATATATATATATATATATATATATATATATATATATATATATATATATATATATATATATATATATATATATATATATATATATATATATATATATATATATATATATATATATATATATATATATATATATATATATATATATAAATACCTATGTATGAATTTATTTAAATTACAAATCTAATTAAGGTAAAAATGCAGTGATTAAAAGGCGACACTTAATTGAATCAAAATTTTCCCTTCACAAAATTAATCCCGCCAACAAAAGGCTTAAAAGGAAAACATTTCAGAGCATACTTTGTTATTTTAAATTAAATAACACCGTAAAAAAATACAATAACGTTGTAATCCAACACAAAGCTCCGATGTGGCGTCGAATACAATTTTCCGCTATGTTGCCTCCTGAGCCGATTCAACCCTGCGCGGGCGAGAGGGTGACGGCGATACACGCGGGAAGGGTAGGTCAACGGGGAAAAGCGAGACAGGGATGGTGTTCGGTGACGTCTTCAGACTTTCTGGGGTTTAGTAGACGCTCACTGAGGTTAGTCGCTCTGTCCGACTGCTATGGTGGAAAAACCACTGTTTTTTGCTCCGTTATGGTGGTATGGCTCCCGTTCTATATAGCATGGCTATCTACCCATAGAAAAAAGGGCCGAATCGTAAATCAGTATTTATAAATACGTTTCAAAGGTTAAATAAACACAGATTTTTAGAGTCTACTAAGTTGTATTTTATTTTTTTAAAAAAATGGAAAAATCAATATTGTGACAATTGTTTGACCCGTAAATTATTACTGCACATTTTAAAAATATTACTTAAGTACCTAGAATTGTAAAGCTATATAATGACCGTCAGTCCATTCAATCTTCACATTCATTTTAAAATGCCATAATTAGGCGAAACTTTATGTAAGAGTAGAGTAACTAAGTAGACTCAATCTGTGTTTAATTTAACATCAAATGCATAAATTAAAATGGAATATAAATTAAAATAATTTATAAATACCCAACAAATTAATAAATTCAATTTAAGTTTTGGGAATGTGCGGGCAATCCATGTATTCTAGATGTCAATTTAAAATAATAATAAAATATGAGTTACCTTAGCAATTTCTCCTTTTGCTTATTATGTTCAAGGATTTACTTTTTGCATATTTAGTTTATAATTATGTAATTTAATCAATTTTTTGCTTAAAATATTTTTTGTTTATTTTTTTGTGATTTTCTTTTTAAAATTATTGAAATGTGAAAATGAATCTAATATTTTTACATTATTTTTTGATTTCTTTACTTTATCGAATAGCACGATGGTTTAAATGAATAAAAAAAAACACTTGTATCAGACCAATTTATTTATTTCAGTTTATAAATTAACATTTATAAACTCAAATAAATTATTATATACAAGTGTTTTTCTTAATTGTATTTAAACAATTTTTCTCCATTTAAAAAAATCAATCCGTCCGATTCGCCCCTGTCGCAAAAAAATAATCAGATAGAGGTTTTAATGCCTCGCCAAAAATATTAATAAAATAGATTGTCACCATGGGAATGATAGCATTTGTTTCGACAGAGCATTAAAATAACGAGTAACCGGAAAGCTTCTACTACACCCAGTTAAAAATGTTTCGTGCTTTGAACTTTAAAGCATAATCCTCAGATTAAAAGTAACCACCTCATTCCGACCTACTTAGAAAATAATTATATTAGTATCATATATCCAACATTTTTGCATACAGGTATTTTGCTCATTTTTACACACTTATTCATCCACTCAAACACACATATATAATATTTAATATTTTTGTATGCATTTTTACATTTTTGTTTTATTTATTCATCACGATATAATATAGCAAAAAAAGACATTGTTTTCTTTAATTTTTTATGAATATATATTTGTAACATTTACATTGTGATTTCATGTATCTTTGCATGGATAGGGCAATGGGAATTGCATACCCGCACTCGCACTATCTTATAAAACGTTTGCAATGCTTGTGGAGCAATGAAAATATTAAACATGTAAGACATATTAATGCAGTTATTTTGAAACCGTTAGTCATGAAGTAGTGTTTTTATGTGGTATTTCAGAAAGTGACCGATGAATGATTAGGAAAGTGTTAAAACCACTGCATAATGGGCCACAAATTTTCCTTTACTCATAAAGTCATCAATTATGTATATGGCGAATGCTGGACGATGTAAAACATCTAATCTAGGCAACTAACTCGAAACTGTTGAAACGCGAATGCTTAGATGGTCAGCTGGAGTGTCTCTAAGAGACAAAAAAAAGAGTTCACGCATTCGTGGAAGCCTTGGTGTGACAGGCATCAAAAGTAAGGTAGAGGAAAGGCAATTGAGATGGTATGGGCACATAGGACGTAGAGAAACTGAACATATCGTCGTCATACAGGAGAAAGTGACCAAGTGCATTGTTTTACAAAAACGTGATCATTGACTTTTTGATATATTACTAGCTTAATATTGCCCTAAAAAAATCCCAAAGGATTTTAAGCTTGGAAGTATAATATATTGACTCGTTTAAAATGACTAACTGCATTAGTGTTTATTTTATTGCCAAGCAAAAGTGACTTAAATGGCCTTCCTGAACATTGTACGTTTTGGTAGTTGGTCACTTTCTCCTGTACGACTACGATATGTAAACCAAGCGATCGCCATGGATCTTCCTTGAAAGGCATCTAGAGGAAGATCAAAAAAATCACGGATGCTGCAGAAAGATAATATGATGCGAAGGAATGATCTGGATGATGTTGTATATGATAGAAGTACCTACAACCTGAGGACGAGGAGAGCTGATCGCAACAGTCTACAAAGACGATATGCTGGGATGGAGCCAGGAAGGAGAGATCAATTTTATAATATTTTATTATTTCGTTTTGAATATTGAAAGCATA
The DNA here is from genome assembly GCF_059751285.1 of Brachycentrus maculatus. Lineage (NCBI taxonomy): Eukaryota > Metazoa > Arthropoda > Insecta > Trichoptera > Brachycentridae > Brachycentrus > Brachycentrus maculatus. The sequence continues at coordinate 37,281 of NW_028280979.1, read as the reverse complement.
AACTTTGTGGATCATATTGATATTTTAATTCGATAAATAAAAATACTTTGTGTTTTGAAACACTCACATTTTTACTAACCAACTAGTTTCGGCAACAACCTGTTGCCCTCTTCAGGGTTTAATTTATGACTAAATGAGTTTAGTATTTTTATTTCTCGAAATAATATATTTTATTATTTCTTTTATATTTTATTATCTCTTCCTGTTCTCACTGTAGATGTCCACCGCAATAACTTTTTATACCGCTCGCAATCCGCGAAACGACGGGAAAATAAATAAGAGGCGATTAAAGATCATATCGCTGTTTTTCGACAATGCCAATATTATGATAATAATATAACACCATCTTTTTATCGTTCAATAAACAGTTTAGTTCAAACTGTATTTTTTATTTCATGGGGGAGTTGCCATGCATGTTTATATATATAAATATATATATATATATATATATATATATATATATATATATATATATATATATATATATATATATATATATATATATATATATATATATATATATATATATATATATATATATATATATATATATATATATAATAAAACCCTAATCCGCACCCCAATGGTGCATAGGTGCAATGGTGCAATAGTGCAATGCTGCTTTATATAAACGCAGTGTTATCTTGATCGTTTACACATGAAGGAAAGGTGATCAGCCCCCCGCATGAGGACCAGTCCAGGGTAATATTGAATAAATATTACAGTGAAAAAAAATCACTTTATATATTTATTTGACCCCCCTGGGAATCGAACCCGGAACCTCCAGAACGGTAGCCGAGCGTGCTGACCATTACGCTACCAAAATATATATATACAAATACATATATATATATATATATATATATATATGTATATATATATATATATATATATATATATATATATATATATATATATATATATATATATATATATATATATATATATATATATATATATATATATATATATATATATATATATATATATATATATTTATTTATATATATATATATATATATATATATATATATATATATATATATATATTTATATATATATATATATATATATATATATATATATATATATATAATATATATATATATATATATATATATATATATATATATATATATATATATATATATATATATATATATATATATATATATATATATATATATATATATATATATATATATATATATATATATATATATATATATATTTATATATATATCTATATTATATATATATATATATATATATATATATATATATATATATATATATATATATATATATATATATATATATATATATATATATATATATATATATATATATATATATATATATATATATATATATATATATATATATATATATTTATAAATATATATATAAATATATTTATATATATATATATATATATATATATATATATATATATATATATATATATATATATATATGTATATATATATATATATATATATATATATATATATATATATATATATATATATATATATATATATATATATATATATATATATATATATTTATGTAAACATACATGTCTGTAAAATAATTGTAATTATTAATTATCCGGTCTTGTAAGTAATTATTTTTCGGAATTTGCAAATCACATAATAGATACAAATCACTCATTCCACTCTCGTAAGTTAAAGTTATTACACCTTGTACCACACAAAGGCCAAATTATGAATTATTTATACATAAAAAATACTTAAATTTTAAGAATAATTTAATAAATAATATATTGATTTAAAAAATTTCCCCCCTGCTTTATTTTTCCTTTATTATCAAACTCCACCCCCTTGGCTGACCCACCTTCCCCTAACTTACTCCTCTCCTTATTTATAGAACAGATAATTATTTGTGCTTAAGTTTATATTTTGAACTGAAGATGGAAGCATGACTTACGATACTAGTGGTCATAATAAAATAAATTCAAGTGGTAAAAAACCAAATGTTTTTTTTTACAATTTCTTCATATGTTACCACAAAGTGAATGCCGAAAGAATAAAAATTAAAATGAAAATTTAAGTTAGATTCGTGAAAATTGTTCTGATTTCTATCAAATTTTCTATCAAATCTAATATCAAACAACAATTATTGGAAAAGTTTAAATTCGAATGTAGGATATTCTCACCAAAGTAATCAATAAAAAGCACATCACTTACAATGCCACCGAAGCGTTAATCGAGTGTTGGGAACGAACCCTCGCACAATGGAACAAACTGCCTTATTGAACGACTCCGTGGACCACTGGTGTGCTCGAAGTGCCGTTATAATTCTCCACAATGAGAGTCAAGCACCTATCATATACGGTTTTAAAGGGAATCATGGACGTATGTAGGTGACAATAGCTATATTACAATCATTCGTATGTCGATATGTAGTTATTGGACTCTTGAACCTAGAAGTCGAGTGTAGTATTAATTTCTCCTCTAAGCTTTTATCCTCTCGAGCTTTTTCATTTGTTTTATTGGGCTTTTGAAGAGTGCTTCAAAATTATGGGTTATGGGAACTCAAAGTTTATAGAAAATTCATTACAGAACTAGTTTTAATTGATTATAATCTTTTAAATCTTACTTGAATTATGATCCTGTTTTTATTAAAAATATTTTGTTTTAATGTTTTTAAATACATATGTATAAATGTACATATTTTCTATCTCCACATATCTTCTAACACTTATCCGTACCCGATGGTGCATAGAGTACTGCATTGTATCGACGCATTGTTATCTTGATCGTAACTCACATGAAGGCAAGGTGATCACACCTGCGCTTCAGGCACTAGTCCACGGTAATATTAGATAAATATTAGAGTGTTAATCACTTACGTTTATTTTCACCCCCTCCCCAGGGGATGAAATTATGTAAATATATATAATATATATATATATATATATATATATATATATATATATATATATATATATATATATATATATATATATATATATATATATGTAAATATATAAAAATATTAATATATATATATATATATATATATATATATATATATATATATATATATATATATATATATATATATATATATATATATATATATATATATTATTACTCACTATATTTCTCGTTTTTCACTCATGAATCACATGAAATTATAGTAACTTTAAACATAAAGAGTAAATCCACTCACAAGTAGGCATACATAGGCTATGAAACTCATAAAGTTGAAGCCTGAGTAGGGACATGATAAACGGTGTTGCATAAGCCGTAGCTAGATTTCAAATTCACTTGGACGTAATAAAATGATTCTTAGCAATTTAGTTACTTAGATGTACGATATTAGATTTTTCTTTGGAGCGTGCACAGAAAAAGAGTTTACTTATGCTTAAGGTGTAAACCATTTTACTCAACATTTATATACTTGAAAAAAAATAACTAACTTACCATATGAAAACTACATGGTGGCCAATCTCATTGTGATCTTTGAGTTGCTGTAATTTTATCAGAGTCACGGAAGAAGAAGAAGAATCTCGACGAAATAGATGGATAAGAAAGTTTTCGCAGAATACTTGACAAGTCGCATAGATATTTCTAACAATAGACAGGAGGACAAGAGAACCTTCCCCCACCCCTGGGGGTGCCCCTACCCTCTCCCCTCGCGCGGCGTTTTATTGCGGGCCAATGTTATTATGTTATGGCAGAACTCTGAGCAGAATGGCAAGGAAAGATAACAAAAAGCCGATTTGCCCGCTGAGCGAAATATAACGCGGGTGCGCTCTTCGGGCATATTACGGTTTCACCCGTCGCAGGGTGACGTCACCAATATTGAAGACCAAATTATAAAATAAAATTTATATATAACTAGTATAAACCAATGTCGAGACAGATAAAAACAATCGAAACCAATTTACAACATTTTGAGTGTTTCTAAATACTTGTTTACAAAACCAAGAAGAAGAAGAAGAAGAGAGCACTTATTGAGTTTTGATATTGATTTTATTTGGTTTACAAAATGTTACAAAGTATGTACCAGCTAAAAAACAATCTTAAAACATATCTAATTCACCTACATATGTAATGAAAAAAACTTTTAAAAAAATAACGTTTTTTTAGTCACTATTAATTGAGTTTTATTTCATAACACACGACCAGTTTCTAAAATCACAATTGTTTTCATTGACATAGAAAAACATAGTTTCAAATTGTAGTGTGAAATTAGTCGTGTATTATAAAATAAAACTTGATTAGTGGTCTAATACTTCAACTATTCAAGGGTGAAAAATACATACTTGAATCTAAAGAAAAGTTCATCTTCGAGAAAATAAAATCACTTTACAATGATACAAGTTTTATTTAATTTCACACGGCTAATTTCGAAAACTGCAGATGTTTTCATCGACAGTTGATCACAAAAACTAACGATAAAAAAATCTTTCAGGTATTGGTATAATACCAATGTGTGGTGGGGCTTGTTTAATGGGAACTTAGACAATAATGGTGAGTAATTTTGAAAAGCATATTATTAATCAATGTTTTATCATTTTCTATTTTTTTATGTATTTCAACAGAGGGCAAATATAAAACATGAAATATAAAATATGAAGCATTGAACGGGTAAAATAAATAGCTATCCGCTTCCGTATTGTAATGGTCACTACGCTCGTCTACCGTACTGGAGGTCCCGGGTTCGATTTCCAGAGTGGGGTCAAATGTATCTAAGTACTTTTTTCCTTATTATTACCCAGGAGCGGAGCGCTGATCATTCTTTCTTCGTGTGTTAAGGATCAAGATAACACTGCGTTTATATGATGCAGTGCCCTGGTGTGGAAAAGGGTATAAAAAAAGCGATAGATTTGTTGTTTAATTTAACAATATTTTTTCATTAATTGATTCGGCAGTTATTTTGTGGTAGAATCTATCTATTTTCAATTGATGTTTTACTTAGTAAATACCACTATTTCTTAAAATCTAATCTGACACATGTTTCGATGCATTTCGCATCATTTTCAAACACCGTATGTTTGAAAATAAAAATAGTAAATAACAATATTTTAGCTAAGACTGGGACGCTTACCCTATACGAAGATTCTGGGATTTGAATAGAAGCATTCGGAAAAATCTAGAATAAGTATTGCGGTAGGAGCTTTACAGAAATATGCTGGATTTCGGCAAGGACGATTTGTTTCGTCTTGTCTCCTCGCCGTTTCGGTTCGCTCTTCGCATAAAAATTGATGGCGCAAGCGTAATCCAAAGATGTTTTCACAGATATTTCATGGCTTCGGCTGAGGAAATTAGCATAAGGCCGCCCGAAAACGAAAACAAATCTCGCGCGAGCGAGACAGCCCAGCAATAAATATTCCCACAGGACTAAATATGTCGATTAAATTTTAGGGAGCTTATTTTATGTCCGTTTTTATAGCCAATTTTATAACTTGAGGTAAAGGAGTATGTTGAAGATGAGATTTATCCTGTGAAAATGTGAGCTCAATTTTTTCATTTTTAGAAATGATTTGTTCTGAAATATACATATGTAGGGGAGAACCACCATGAAGAGAACATTTTTTATCAAATTGCTGTAAATACAAAATCAATACACTGTTTTAAAAACAAAGTATGAAGGTTTGTAGAGTATTCATTCCTTCTATAATTCCTAAAGTGAATTTTTAATTCTCCTGTTAGATTCTAAGTTATGGACAATTTTACAAAAAATGGAAAACGTTCACTTCAAGGGATAGTGTACTATGAAGAGAACACTAGTTCCCATGAAGAGAACAAGTACAAACGTTAATCGTAATGTGGAAGAATATTTGTCTATTTTTACCTAATTTGACAGGTTTTGGAAATAAAATACAATTAAATGAAAATACGACTATATATCAGGAAAATTTATATATGAAAATGAATAAAAACATGTTACATTGATAAACAAGAATATAAAAATATACATATTGTTTTAGAAACATGGTTAATACAAAAAAAATAACGATAACCTATATTGCGTTTATGTGTTAGATATATTATTTAATAAACAAAACATACATAAAAACCCAAGAAGAGAACACAAAGACTACGAAGAGAACGTTCTCTTCATGGGACTGCAGCGTGTTCTCTTCATGGAATTAGGACTTATTTTAGAAAAACATTGAAATTATCGAGATGGAATTAATATTATTCAAAATAACCTTACCACATAAAAACTATATAATCAAGTTAAACTACAGGTAAACCCTTTTTACTCCACGCTTACTATTAAAAAGTCAGTCGATGAAGCAGTTAGCACAGTTTATTTTTTTACAACGTCCGAAAACCTCTTTCTTACACTGTGCGAAGCACAATGAATGAAATTCCCGCCAATTTAAGGCGTGATGTCATCACACCACTGTGATCACGTGATGGGGTGCGGGGTGTCACTAGGTTTATTACTTTCCTTGCAAATGTAACTGTTCTCTTCATAGGCCGTTCTCTTCATGGTGGTTCTCCCCTACTTGACGCCTTTTCTTTATATAAACAGTGAAACCTCTATATATCGATTTTAAAGGGACCGTTTTGAAATATACTATGAATGCGGGATTAAGAGTTCATCTGACCCGAACAACCCTTGATCTGACTAAACAGACCTTAAAGATTATTTACTGTTCTTTAGTAGAATCCATATTAAGATACGAAATTAAGTCTTGGGGACATTCGACGAAAACAAATTTAAGAATGGTTCAAAATCTGCAATATTACATAATCAAAAAATATTGTGCCCAGTCATATATATAATCAAAGGGACAATCCAATCTTGATATATAATTATTTAAAATTATTGCCGGTATGTGGAATATTGTGGATGAGTATCATCGTTGAGCAACAAACTAGACAAAAATATCAAAATCTTTTAGTATACAACCATGAAACACGATTTACACACAACGAAGGATTGATAGTCCCAAGAATTAACAGTAAATATGGGAGTCGAACACTTCAATATTTCGTTCCAAACATTTTTAATTTGTTGCCGACGGAGGTTAGAAGTCAAAATAAAATATGGAACAAAGGTAAAATAAAAGAATTGGTAAATGATCAAGAGTTCATTCTATAAAAATTGAAAAATAGTTTATATAATTAATTTTTTCTCTCTTTTTTGTGTGTATACTAGGTTAAAATGGATAAAAACAAAACAAGAAAAATGTATTTAAAAAGAACTCCACCGACAAAACACACAATGTGGCTTGGTACGTCTCTGCAAACTTTTTTTTAAGTATGTTTATAATTGTTCTCTTAAATAAATGTATACAATTTATGTAAATAATAAAAAAAACATTTTTTTTTATTTATTTTAACTTTTTGTACAATATGTGTGTACATTGGCGGGCTTATTGCTATAAAGCAATATCTTCGAACTTCGAACCAACCAGTGTGAACCAACAGACTAGTGTGAGCGATCTCGGCTTGTACCTTTTGATGTCTGTTAGAAATTAGTGGGGAGATAATGCTTGAACAGGTTAAGACAAGGATAAGAAAAAAGAAAAACAAAGAAACATAAGAGAGCATAATTACAAATTTAAACAGGGTAACATGAATAGAAAAAGAAAATAACGATAGAGTAAGGAAGGCATGGTAAAAGGGAATCAGGTAGAAAGTTTAAGGAAGAAAGGAGGGGTCAGGGGAGGAGTAGATGGACAGTTAGGGTTCTAAGGTAAGATAATGATGTTTCAGGCGTTTTTTGAAGGTTAAAATAGAAGGTGCATTTTTTTAATAAAAAATATACAAGGAGATACGATCAAGTTACGATACCGTCCTCTCAATCTGCATAACCATTGGTAGGTTGAAATTCTAAGAAGAATACAAGATTAAGATGCAAATAAATGTATTTATTTGAAAAAATACACACATACCTAAACAGAGCCAAAAAAATATTAAAGTTTTTTACATTGTGAATATTCTGTGATCGGCATTTGTTTTTTTTACAGTTTTATTTCCGTCAGTCGACTATTTATTTGAAGCTTTTGCAAATAATATTTTTTTCAGTTATCAGTTATTGAATGTATGAAGTATAAAGGTTTCTACCTTTCAAAGACCGTGTATGCTTCTGAAAATAAAGGTACAGGCAGCGGTTCCTCTTCATCAATATCGACCTCTTCTGCTGTATCCGTCAACTTTGTGTCACACGAGCATTCGATAGTCCCACACAAATTGTCGTCGAATGTAAAATAAATTTTTTTTTTTTGAAAAATGCAAAAAAAAATACAAACAAATATATCAAAACTTGCAGCGTAATTCAAACGATGAATGCGGTATAATAGTGATAGAGAAACGATCGATGCGATATATGTTTTGTAGAAAAAATAAACGACACATCCGGGAAAACGATTATTCGAGAAACGATAGAGATATCACTTAATACATATATATTTATATATATATATATATATATATATATATATATATATATATATATATATATATATATATATATATATATAAATATATAAATATATATGTATATATGTATATATATATATATATATATATATATATATATATATATATATATATATATATATATATATATATATATATATATATATATATATATATATATATATATATATATATATATATATATATATATATATATATATATATATATATATATATAATATATATACATATGTAGTTTGCCAGATATGTTTGTTTGCATACTTGAATAATGCATGTTACCTACATATTTACATGTATTTCAACATACATACATATGTATACGAGGGATAATTACTAGTATTACACGAATCCACCATTAAAACACTTGTGACCCATTCGGCAAATTAATGTAATATTCGGCTATTTGTGGGTTAAATTAGGTGCTAATTGAGCTGATATGGCTGACCCGAACAACCCTTAATCGTTACAACCCCTATCTTGCATCTTGGGTACGGCACTTTGAAAATAATTAGGAAAATGTAATCCCCTAGGATAAATAATTTATATACTTTTAATTTAGCAATTTAATCGTGAGAAGGATAATCTATTCCAGTATACGTGAAGTAATCTGATTATAATCAAATTTGGGTAATTTATTAATGATTTTTTTCAAATTAAATCGTCCGCCTCCATAGTGTAATGGCCAGCACGCTCGGCTACCGTACTTGAGGTCCCGGGTTCGTACCTATGGGTAGGAGTAGAGGGTATGTAGGATTTAAATTTATAACATTTTTATAAAAAAAGCACAATTTGCGAATGTTTTCTTTAACATAATTAAAATCTAACTTTGTTTTAAAATCACTATAAATATTTTATTATAACTTAATTTTAATGACTGCCGGCTTCGAAGCTAACCGCTTCTTTATCAAGACAGATTAATTTAATACATCAATAAAAATGTATTTATCAGTCTTGATAAAGAAGCGGTTAGCTTCGAAACCGGTAGACATTATATTGTAATTTAGTTGTAATAAACTACTACATTTTAATTATAAAATGGAAAATCACAAAGTTAGGGCTTCAAATATAAATTATGTTTTCTTCAACATTTTATTCATAAGTTCCTTAAGGTTGTTTGGACATGTAAAACGAATGGATTACGAGAGAATGACAAATAAAGTATATTTGTAACATACGATTATATTGCCACCATTTTAAAAGTTCCTTATGGAGGTATGGATATGTGGAATGAATGGATAACGAGATGACGCAGAAAGTATGTTTCAGGGCGTGTATGACTAGATGTATGGACGTGAAACACGCTAGGAGCGCATGTCAGGACAGAAAAGTGTGGCATTTTTTAA
>NW_028280979.1:2500-22500 GCF_059751285.1 Brachycentrus maculatus | reverse complement strand
TCAGAGTAGCTGATCAGTTATGAGTAAAAATAGTCAGAGTGGAAAGGGTTAAATACTGCCGTACGAGTCTATAAGACCCAACCATAATTAACCATCTTTTTTAACATAAAATATAACTATCTCCGTAGTGTAATGGTCAACACGCGCGGCTACCGTGCTGGAGGTGCCGGGTTCGATTCCCAGGGGTTAAATAAATATAAGTGATATTTTCACTCTAATATTTATTCAATATTACCCTGGACAGGTACCTGAGGTGGAGGGATGGTCACCTTTCCCTCATATCTTAACGACCAAGAAAACAGTGTGTTAATATAATGCAGTGCCTTATGCACCATTGGGTGCGGATAAGGGTTTGAAGAAGAAGAATAACCAACTATCAAACCATCACGCCGCTTCTCCGCATGGGTAGGCAGAGAGAATAGAACGCCACACCAATCTGTCTTTAAAAATATTGTGTACTATATTAGTGGAAGGCGATCAGTAATAACTCACTAGTATTTTGACTTTGGTTTATTTTGTAGCTCTAAGTGAGTGGCTGGCTTCTAGGAGTGGGAAATCTAGAATCTGCTTGCCAGACTATGCGGTTATGCACACGATTGTGGCTATATTGTTGTCACCAATGTGTCACCAAAATACCCACATTCCTTCCAGAAGACAATTTCACATGTCGCTCACTCCTTTCAAGAACGTCATGATAAAAAAATCATAAGTTTTCGGAATGCCCAGAAAATGTACTATATCCCAGCAAAAGAGGCATATTTTTAACTTAATATTTAACCGCTACTGGGCAGAAAGTGTTGTTTTTGCATTTTGAAGGAATAGTATTGTTTAATTATTTTTTTTAAAAATACTAAATATTTTTCAAATGGAGAAAAAAAAACCTTCACGTTTTACCTAAAAAGATCAGTTGCACAGTAAAAAGTTCAATAAGTGGCTTGATATTTATTTTTAAAACATTGTATTAAAAATAAATATCAGAGAATAAATACAAGAAATAAAAAAATTAAGATATAAAAATTCTTACGAAAAAACTTTATGTCCATTACATATAAATCTTGAAAAAATGAATTAATTATTAATTATATAAAACATTAAACCATGAGTGTAAGTCCCTCTCCAATCGAACCCGGGACCTCTAGAACGGGAGCCGAGAGTGCTGACCATTATACTACGGAGGCGGACTTAAATACACACCCAAAAAATTATTTTGTGCATAAAGAATTTCATCAAGAATCATAAAAAAAAAATATTTTAAACAAAAAAGTTGAGATTAAATCTCTTTATTTACGATTACGGTTCGAGTTTGAAATCCAAACATATAAGTACTTATAACTTAAAAAAAAAACTAGTACATAATTACCATTTGTGTATTTTAATGCCATCTATTGAACTCTTGACAAACTAAGTATCTTATAATGAAGTTTTTCCCCAAATGTTTTAGTAAAAGTCCAATAGATGGCAGTAAATATAATTTATGAATATTTTATTACTATTTAATGTGATAATGATTATTCGATGCATTGAAATAATGATGGTGTAGGGTGTAGGTTTATAAAAAAACATTATTGTCTATGTACGTAAAAAATCTAACTTACGTACAAAGGAATCCAACAACAGTGAATACCTAACATCGTTCAAAAACTAATTCAACATGAACAATAATTTTTCATTTTTTAAAACTAATGCAATACACACCAGTTGAGACATCTTTAATGTATGCTAAAATAATGAATAAACAGTACATTATTAAGTCTGCACTTTTTCCATTCCCACAATTTGATTTTAAAGTGGAAATTTGGATTTTATCTGGTTACTATGAATAAGAAATCCGGAAAAGGTGGGTCTTAAGTTTGGATTAAAATTCGGGATAATTCATGGTGGATCTAAGATTCGGGGTAAGTTGTTCCACGCCGCGAGACCACCAATGATGAAAGCTCTATCACCAGAATTTGTTTTGGGACAAAGTTTGAGCTTCAATTATCTGCCGATAGCTGATGTCCTTGCTAATGGTAGGGTTGCCTGTCTTCCATTAACTGCCTAAGGGTGATTGTCCACTACCCAGAATTTGACCGTCCGGCAGTCCGGTTTTGAAAAATGAAAGCGACTTTCAAGGTTTAGCGTGATCAAACTTACGCACAACGTGTTCACTCACCGATCAAGAGCACCGATCCGGAAATAGATGGACAAAAGCACAAACCAACCAAGCCAATCTTCGTTTAAAAAAGCTAACTGACGTGCCTGATGGTAAAATTCTGTATAATTCCGTGTAGTGGACAAACGCCCTAAGGATAACAGAGTTCTGACGTAAACACAAATGCCATTCAATGAATTGCCCTATACACTATCCACCAAAGGTTAAAAGTTATCCTTTTTGGACACTTCGAACAGTGAAATTCTCTTAGGTGTTGCAAGATGTGTGAACATTTTGGTATTCCGGTTATAAATCGTGGTTCGGCATTAAATACTGATTAGAGCCTATCAGTTTGATGCTTTGGGAAATTTGCAAGCCGGCAAACACAAAGCATTTCCAATTCCACATATATACAAACTGTGTACTGTTTATTGATGGCAAAATTATACCATTGTATGATTGAATTATCTTAAATAAAAACAACTTAAACTTTCTATTTATTTAATTAATTCATGACCAAAATAATACCAATAATTTACAAATAATTCTGACAAGTTGGACTAATACTATACCAGACAGAGTTTACAATTAAAACGTATAATAAATACAAAACTATATTCAAAACTGTTATTTTACAAATTCATTTTAATATTCATATTGATTTGAAAATATTTAGATGATAAGAACAGTGTAAAACAACCTTTTTAAAAATAAAATTGCCTTTTGAAATTCAATTAATAGTGTATAGACAAAAAACAAAAGGTAGATAATTTAATAAATTTTTTTTTTCATTGTATAAATATTTATGAAATAAATATATAAGTTTGTTCAAAATCTTAAGCCTGCTAAAGTTAATCACTGATTACCTGACTTACATTTTATGATTGATTAACATTTTAACTAAACATTGCATTTGAATACGAGCATGTTTTTATATACTTATCGCCCACTCCTTCAACAACGTCAAAAATCGTCAATTTTCAGTTGTGCATGTTTTCGGAATGCCCAGAAAATGTATTATATCCCAGCAAAAGCAGCATATTTTTAACTTAATAATTACTCGCTACAGGGCTAAAAGTGTTGTTTTTGCATTTTGAAGAAAAGGTATTGTTTAATTATTTGTTTAAATTTGTTTAAACATTCATATTTTACCTTAAAAGATCTGTTACACAGTAAAAAGTTCAGTAAGTGGCTTGATATTTATTTTTAATACATTTTTATCATATTTTTAAACTTCAACCGATATCCTGAAAAATCAATTTTTTTTATACATGACATTGTTGGAAGGAGTGAGCAATATGTACCCGCAACAATTGTTTTTACCTGTGACAAGTAAAAAGTAATTTTATTTATAGAAAAGTTTATTATGGCGCAATGGCAGAGCCATTTGTTGAACATAACAGCAACACACGTAGTACTAAACATTGCTCATACGGAAAACGTTTTGACAGTTGCTAAAATACTGTGTACTCCAAACAGTGTGAAATTAAACATGTTCGAAATGTGTTCAGTCTATTTAATTATTTCTTTCCACGGACTGAACCACAGCTATGCATGACTGGGTTTAGCTAGTAATAAATACATGTTTATTTGCAATAAAATATAACAGATGATAAAATTATTAAAATTAAAGCCATTTTAGTATGGTACTATTTTCTAAGACATTTGCAACATCATGGCGTCCCATCATCTTTAAAGTATCAATTAAATCTACTATGGCATTAACATGTCTTTGTCGACATTCCCACAGATCTAAAATGTGTTCAGTGGGAGATTTCTTACTTGCGAAAAAACTAATATGTCTGTCGCAATTCAGGTGATGCGCAAGGAGTCTCCAATCATTTCCTGAAGAATTCAACGGGTCCAGAAGAGATGATAATTGCCTTTTTACATCGAATGACAATTTGAATTTTGATGGTTTGTCGTCAATTAACGAATTCGTTCCTTTGTAATTTACTGTCATATATTTTTTGTTTTCATTAGTAGCAGTAGCAAATCTTTTATTCAAAAAAGACACCTCCTTTTCTATTAGACATGTACCATTTTTGTCATCAGCATTGAACGTTACATCATAATCGTCATATTTAAAATGTTTCTTTATATAAAATGGCGAATTAATTTTGGTAAGCTCGCTAGACGATATGAAAAACGTTTGTCTATAAGAAGGATTTATATTTTGATAGACTGTAATTTGACACTGCAAATGGTGAATGCTTTCCAATTGTTCTAAGAGAAAACTACAGTGTACTAAATTATTTTGGGAATTCCATATGTCTTTAAAAGGAATTTCCAGGTATTCAGACCCTGGACTGATTCGCCAACCCAAACCAATGTCTTGCAGTGATAAGCAAAGGTTCGAACCGCCATCTTGAAAGAGAATTGTTTTGGGACGGTCCATTAATAGGCCGCCATGATTTTTCTCTTGTTCGGAGCAGTACAATAATGCGCAAGGTGTATCCTCGACTATATAGACACGTAAACAATAATCTTTCGTACTGCGGAAGACTGGCGGAGCATATACAACAAGCTTCAAGTTTTTAACAGCCTTTCCATTGAAGCTTTCACCTACGAGCACATAAGATGTCAACAATTCAGTAAGTATATATATTTTGTCATTGTCTATTTGAGTGTACAAAGGGGTGAGTGTAGTTTCTTTTCCAAGTTCAACCATCTTCTGCCAGTCTGGTGAGCGGGTTTCATCGTTTGAAGCATTCGCTAAAGCATACAATGATAAATTCCAAAAACCGTGTTTCATATTCGCGCAATGTGGGATTTGGATGATGATTGGTTTGTTTAGCTGATTCGATGTCGATCCAGTTTTGACAATTGGAGAAAGTTGAGTTGTATTGCCTGGAAATCAAACAGAAATAAATTAAGAAGAGTATTGCCCTCTCTAGAAGATTAATTAGGAATATTATCAGACAATAAGATTTTCAGTCTACGGATTATGTATAAAGACATTTATTTTCCATCATACATATGATAATTACAAATTACAACATGTGATTAGTGCCCTCACTGGGTTTTCCGATACCGAGTGTACCTTTTACAATACTTATTTATCAAACCATATGAAAAAAAAAATGTTTTTGATATGCAATTAAATACGGCATGATCAAATGATGCAATCTTTTTCAGATCTAACCCACCTCTATTACCTATTTATTAAACCTTTCCGGTCCACCAAAATTTTAAAAAAATATATAGGTAGACAGTTACATTCCAATTGGAAAAAAAAACCTTTGTCCTCTGCTCCACATACTGTTGTAATAGATACGAGTGACAAAAATGTAAGCTTGGAATTTAAATATATAATACTAATGATAAAAAAATGTCGAATAACATAACGGACCTTAGAGGAAAAAATCAATGTCCAATGAGATTTGACATTGGATCAGTAAGGGTTAATAGCTCTTTTGTACTTAGTTTCATTGTTTTAATTACTTAATGTAGAAAAAAACAGGTTGTATAACTTTTTTGCATTATAATCAAAGTTCTTTTGACTAAAATACGTACCTATATGCATAGTTTTTTTATGTGCTTCTGTATTTAGGAACTTGTAATTTTATGTATGTTTTCATAGTGTTTTAATATTTTGTTTTATATTATGGGTGTCACAACTGAGAAAAATAATTTATAGTTTTTATATGAAAGGAAGATAGAAGTCTGAGAATCCCAGGGCTTACGACCTGGCATTTGGCTGGCTTAAGAAACATATCGCTCACTCCTTTCAACAACGTCTTATATCAAAAAACTTAATTTTTCAAGAGATCTTTTTTAAAGTTTAAGAATATAATAAAATGTATTAAAAATAAATATCAAGCCACTTATTAAACTTTTTAGTGTGCAACAGATCAGTTTTTTCTCCATTTGAAAAATATTTAGTATATTTAAAAAAATAATTAAACAATACCTTTTATTCAAAATGCAAAAATAACACTTTCTGCCCTGTAGCGGGTAAATATTAAGTTAAAAATATGCCGCTTTTGCTGGGATATAGCACATTTTCTGGGCATTCCGAAAACATGCACAACTAAAAATTGATGATTTTTTATATATGACGTTGCTGAAAGGAGTGAGCGATATGTATACACTGGTGTAACCGTCATCATTCTGCTCATTAAAGAACATCCATCATGCATTAATATTGAAAGTTGTACGTATGCATTGTTTTAAGTTTTGTTAGTTGGTTGAAATATCAACTTATGTGAAATTTTAGCTGATGGTATTACCATTAGTTTAGAATTTGTGAATTATATGGCTTGTTCCAATCGATCGTAAGATTATTATTTTTTAAAGCCAAAAAAATGCAAAGAATGAAAATGTATTTTTTATGTTGTAAAGAGTATTTTGAAATCAAAGAGCTATGAAAAATTATTAAGGAAATGAAAAAAAGAGAAAAAATGGGATTGTTATTGTAGAGATAATCGTTAATAATATTCTAAATATATAACATTTAATAAAAAATGCTTTTTTATGTCTGAAAAATGTATCATAATAATTAAGAAAAAATAGTATCATTGATTTCTTTTGTACAACTGAATTCAAATGTCATTTTTCCCATTTTCGATTATAGCTTGGTTCAGATTAAAACCTGAATAAAAGAATACAAAAAATAAATACCTAAAAAAGAATACAATTCAAAACACTTGAAATAATGTAACTTCTTAAGTATTCATAAGTGGAAAAAAATCAAATATTTACGTAATAAAATAAGAGAAATTACCATCTATGAATCTCGGTCGAAACCTGTCATCTTTCATAACTTGAATGAAAAATGTTTCGCTTTTCCCCCGCAAGATGGTGTTTTCTGCAATGGAGAGGGCGACGGCTGCGTCATCCAAGTTCAACCAGCCACCGCTAGATGTCACTATTTGCGTCCGATTTATCGGCGAATTTGGTAAAGATGGGAAAACAATCGTTGCTTTATTTACCATGTCGTATGTTGAATCAGCTGTAATTACATGATCATTTTGATTATTGATTTGGTAATGCATTGTTGAGTAACATAACGATTGTAATATTTAAGAAATGACTTTGTATAAGATCACATTGTTTAAGAAAATGTGGTCCTACTCGAATGCTTTAAAAAAATATAAAAGTAAATATATTAAAACTACGCATATCGCTCACTCCTTTCAAGAACGTCATGAATCAAAAAACTTAATTTTTATATAGTCTATTTTCTGGGCATTCCGAAAGCATGCATAACTGAAAATTGACGATATTTGATTTATGACGTTCTTGAAAGGAGTGAGCCATATAGTGCAAGGCAATATGATATTTTAACATTTTTTAGATGGGAATTGCATTTATTATTTACCTTCCTTATCACCACAAGGTTTAAAGAATATTTTTTTAATATCTCATCAAAGATGAAGAAGAATATGGGAGTCTGGGCATTTACGGGGCTGACGACCGTCATAGGCTGGTTTAAGTGATACTTTACACACGTGTAACATTCACCAATTCTACCCATTATTGACAACCACACTACTCAAATTCTTGGAAGTTCTATATATATGAACCTTTTTTGAAACATTATTCTTGAATCACTAGAACTTCACAAGAGACATCTATTGGTGAGATGAAAGTGAAGTTCTAGTGATTCAAGAATAATGATTCAAAATTGGTTGATATAATATATAGAATTTTATTTTATTTTATTTTACCCAAGGATTTGAGTAGTGTGATTGTCAATAATGGGTAGAATTGGTGAATGTTACACGTGAGTAAAGTGATGACTTAAACCAGCCTTTGACGGTCGTCAGCCCCTTAAATGCCCAGACTTCCATATTCTTCTTCATCTTTGATGAGATGTCAAAAAATAACACGAAAATAACTCCTGTAATTGGAGATAATCCAGATTTTGTGAAGAAGTATTTGGACACACTCATAATGTGTATATTTATAGATAATTACGTGGATTTTTTTCTTCTAAAGATAACAAAGTTGATTTAATTTTATCTGTGTTGGGAACAGGAGGGATGATAATCTAGTGTGGACCAATCAGGAAATTGTCAGTATTTGGTCATTGCTAGGAGGAAACCACGTAAAACTTCCTCAGGAGAAGCCGGACCGCTGACTGTCGTCAACAGACCTTCCGTTCCACTAGAAGAGGGTTCGGCATTTTGTGTCCTAGCTTGGTTCATGGTACCAATGTCCTTGAGTATTTTCATCATGCATGATACCACCGATGTTTTTACAAATTATTGTCTCCTTAAAATTGTCTACATGTCACTGAAAAACATATATGTTGTAACATTTAGGATATTTTTATAAAAAAAAATTGTAACATCATTATTTCAACGTATGCATAATTATAAATTACAATCATGTGCCTTCACTAAGTTTTCCCGTGCATTTTACTATATTTGTTTTAAAAAAATTAATGAAAGAAAATTGTTTTTACATACAACCAAATACGTCACGACCGAATGATACGATCTATTTCAGATCTACCCACTTCCATTATTTATTAAGTTTAATATTTTAATGACTTTATGGATGATGGAAGCAGGTTGTACAACTTGATTGCATGGTAATCAATGTTCTTTTGACCAAAAAAATATGTGTTAGATTTTGTCAAATATGTTTTGGATCTTGTAGTTTTATGTACGTTAAGTGCGTTAATTGAGATGTGTGTGCTTTCTTGTGTCACGTGAGAGAATAACTTAATACGTAAGGTTTATTTTAGCGTATGGTTATTTGATTGTTATAAGTTGTAATTTGTTTGATATTTTCTTCTGTGGGAGTCCGTCTCGAACTTTAAGTATCATTTTTAAAATATGTTTTTATTTTTTTATTTTTTTTATTTGGATACAACCAAAATATTGTGGATACAGATTGATACTCACAATTGGAAAAGCAGCTTGTTGCCGACATTTCGGATCCGCTATGCTTCTTGTCGTAGTTGTCACTTTCACTTGAGAAACTAGGAACTTGTGGAGAGGAGCTAAAACCAATACCAGCAGATTTCAATTAAATTCCAGGTCATCAAATCTCAAATTACCACCCAGTTAAACCCAGGACCATATTTTAGTCAAGGTGCCATAAAAGATCTTTATAAACCCTTGATATCTCAACATCTCAAAATTATTACAGCCAGTTGAACCCCAGACCAAACTATTGTAGTCAACACGCTTAAAAAGATCTGTACAGTAAAACCCTTGATATATCAACATCTCAAAATCTCTCCGCCCAGTTGAACCCCAGACCGAACCATTGTAGTCAACATGTTCAAAAAGATTGATACAGTAGAACCCTGGATATCTCAATATCTCAAAATCTCTCCACCCAGTTGAACCTAGGACCAAATCATATATTGTAGTCAATGGCAATGTGCTAAAAAATATTTATAGGTAGAACCCTTGATACCTCAACATCTACACTGAAGTCAGCGTGCTAAAATAGATCTATACAGTAGACGGCTGACTTAAAACACAGTAAGGGACATTTTTTTGTAGAACGTTTTTTTTGCGTATTTGGACTAAGTAGAATCTACTTAGTCCAAAAATGCATAAAAAGGTACTATAAAAATGTCCCTTACTGTGTTTTGAGTTTGGACAGCCGTAGAACCCTTGATATTTCAACATCTCAAAATCGCTCCACCCAGTTGAACTTAGGACCTAATCGGCTGTCTAAACTTATAACACAGTAAGGGAAATTCAAAAAAAAAAGTAAAAAAAAAACAAATTTATGAGGCGAATGTTAGTGGGAAAAGAAGCAGAGGAAGATCGAGAAAAACATGGTACGATCAGGTATGCCAAATACTTGAAAGTGGTCAGGTTAGGAGTCGTAACAATCGGCGGGTATGTATGAGGAGATGCATGAACGTGGAAGAGGCGAAGAATGTTTGCAAGGACAGAGTGGTGTGGCGCTCTATTCTCTCTGCTTACCCCTGCGAGGAAGCGGCGTGATGGTTAGTTAGTTTTTTTTAGTTAAAAAAAAGTCCCTTACTGTGTTTAAACACTTTAAAGTTTGGGCAGCCGTAATACACTGTAGTGAACGTGCTATATACCGTAGAACCCTTGATATCTCAACATCTAAAATTGCTCCACCTAGATGAATCCAAGAGCAAATCATACATTGTTGTCAACGTGTTAAATAATTTCTATTCAGAAGAACCCATAATATCTAAACATCTCTAAACTGCTCCATCCAGTTTAACCCAGAATCTTATACTTGGTATGCAACGTGTTAAAAACGATCTATACAGTAGAACCCTTGACATCTTAACATCGATGATGAATAATATGGATGTCTGGGTATTTATAGGGCTTGCGACCTCTCTTAGGCTGGTTTTCAGCGATCACACGTGTAACAAACCCATGATTGACAACCACACTTCTCAAATTTCTGAAGTTGTTTTGATCCTTCAATTGACACCTTCTTGCACATGTGAGCTCTCAGCACCAAAAAATTGAAGTTGCTAAAATTAAATAAAAACTCACTCAACTCAACTGTAGGATGGTGCCTAGAAAAAGAATGTGAAATAAGGTGTCCATTGAAGCATAAATACTTCAATCATATAACAAGCATATAACTTCCGAAATTCGAGTAGTGTGGTTGTCAATCATGAATATTAAATGTCACACGTGTATAAAGTCAAGGACAAATTGTAAGACTTTCAAAGTCTTCATCATCTATGCTGAGAAAACAATTTCACGATTTTTCATATCCAATTTTCGTATTTACCTTTGAGGCAGAAATGGTATATCATAATGATGCTCAGTATTGTTCCAATATAAGTTCTGACTGTTGATTTTCTGAAGAAAGGGAGGATATTCATAATATCCTTGATCAGTTTGTTGTTGTAGGGATGTGGGTCTCTTATCCTGATCTTGATTTACCTCAGGACTGAAGTCGTCTGGAAAAAATATTACAAAAATACCATATTAATATTATATTTTTTTAGAAATTTTATTGTTGCTAAATGTGAAACTGTCTGTTGCCTTTTGTGTGCTGACGATGCTGTGATTCTTGCTGATAGTAGAGAAGACCTGCAGGCGCTGGTGACAGGTGTATAATATGTGCAAGGAAAGTGATTTGCTGATGAATGAGCAACAAATCCAAAGCCACGGTTTTGAAATAGATGAATGTTGATCTGGATGTAAAATACATAGGAGTAAATGGGGTAATTTTAAAACACCTGTTTTTAAAACACCCGTCTTAAATATACGATATCATATTAAATATACGATATCAACACCTGTTTTAAAACACCCGTCTTAAATATACGATATCATCTACCTAGATGATATCGTATATTTAAGACGTATGTTTTCTCGGGATAGAAAGATTGGTGATGATATAGAATGGAGAGTGAGTGGTGCACTGAATTCAGTTATAGCAAATAAAAACTTATCAGCGAACGCTAAACTGGCAGTACACAACGGAGTCCTGGTTCCAACCTCAATGTATGGAACTGAAGTATAGAGTTGGCAAAAAAGGAGGAGAGTGGACTGAATGCAACTGAAATGCGATCCCTCAGACGAATATGCGTCAAAACGATGTGGGATAGATGTTTAAATTATGATATAAGGAAGATTGCAAGGCTGGGATAAGCATTTTTGATAAAATTACGAAAGTTATATTGAGAAGATTTGGATGTGTGGAACGAATGAGTGAGGAAAGAACAGTAAAACAAATTAATGAGGTAAATGTAGTTCGAAATAGATGCAGAGAAAGGCCACACTTGGTATGATCAAGTATTTGAAATACTTGAACGTGGTCAGGTTAGGAGTCGGAATAATTGGAGGGAATGTATGAGGAGATGCATGAATGTGGAAGAAACAAAGATTGTTTGTAAAATACAGACTAGTATGGCGTTCTTTTCTAGGTTAAGCTTATGCAAACCTTATTTCTGCTAAATTTAATACATTGCCTTCTATTGAATCAAGTGTTTTTTTTTGTATACTTATATTATATTTACTAATTTTTTTAAAACAAAAATGTTAATAATATTAGTATATAACCACTCACCGAGATTTTTATGTCTACCGGTTTCAAGATATACTTATCTCTTCGTCAGGACAATCACTACTACAGCAGTGAGACGGGTACGTCTCGAAACCGGTAGATATAAAAATCTCGGTGAGTGGTTATATACTAATATTATTAACATTTTTGAAAAAAAAAAAAAGTAAAAATGACTAACCACCAAGAAATGCTTTAAATTTTAATAAAATTGACAATAATATTTTATTTATTTATAAATATGAGACCAAAAAATATATATTCTGTGAAACTAGTTTTTCTATGAAAGTAGGTACCTATCTGATACGGAAGTCTAAACGGAGATTCAATATATTTTTCAGGACGACGTCTATATTGATAAGGATGCTATAATAATGAAATAAAATCGCATCCTTATTACAAGGTTTGCTGAGAAATCTCGAGATATAGTCGTATAATACTATTTATTTCAAAATAAGTTAGTTTATACAGGATGGAATGAAAACAATGTGGAGTAGAAAGATCCATTTTTCAGTCTTCCTCGATTTTGCTAAACTAGTCGATCTTATGTGTTGGGATGTACCATACGTGGTTTCTCAATATGTGCATGTGTGAAATGCACTTCTTAAACTACACAATTAAATTGATCAGCTGTATTTTACTTTTATAAAGAAAGGATCCTTCTAGGACTCCGGTATAGTAACTCTTGGTATCCATTTTGACCCATTTATTTAAAAAAAATAACCTTGTATCGTTATTGAATTAATTAAGCAAAAATATTTATAATGATTTTAAAGTCCCAATCACTGCCAGCGGGGCAAGTAAGTTAATGCTTACTAGTGTGTACGATCCACTACCATGATTATGAAAATGGAATATTGTAAAAATGGCATTTTGTGAAAATGGAATGTTGTGAAAATGGATTGTCGTAAAAATGGAATTTTATAAATGGTATTTTTTTAATGTGTATTTTTGTGAATATGAAATGTTGCAAAAATGGAATTTTGTTAATTCTTACCAGTTGGCGTTTTGTTGTAAAGGGAATGGTTGCGATCTTTCCCAAGCAAATGGTGATAAATTAATCCAGCAACGATCAAAAGCGCGAATGCTCCAAATCCCAAACTGATGTATAAAATGGTGTTTGAATCTGAAAAAAAAACAATATAATAATTACTTTAAAAAAATGACAAATGGTCAAGAGTCCAGTTATTAACAGTTAAGCATATCGAACTAACTGGAAGGGACAAGGGAGAAAGTGATTTAATTAAATCCAGGTGTAATAATTTTATTGTAAAACCATTATACTGTAAATTGTATGTTTTGTATGTCTATAATGTATTTAATCTAATAATAATAATAAAAAAAAACAAATAATAAAAAAAATGTATTAACTTTTTTTTTTTAAATATAGAATGTCCTTGCATATGAAATACATTGCTTTTGCCAATGTCAAGTTAATTGAATATTGTTACTTAAGTATAAAATATGATAGACTTATTATTAAACCATAAATTTATACCATTCAATTAAAAAAAAAACAACTAAGAGTCTCTACACAATTGGGTTTCTGCTCGCCAGGACGAGATGGATATGTGTAGGGAGGGGAATAAGCTAAGCCAGAGTTATAAAAAATGTTGGCATTTGGTCATTTATTGGGCAAACAAAGAATATGTGGTTAAGGTCTTCCTCTTCACAACGACACTCGCAAATGGGGGAGTCAAAGACACTAATCTTCGCAAGGTGCTCTCTCGTACAGCAATGTCCCTTCCTCATTCGACAAATGGTGGATGTATCTTTCTTGTTCATCAAAAATGTATTAACTTCTAAGTACAATATTTCGGCTCAACACAGGCCATGCCTAAAGAGCCGTAATACATATAAAAAAATGTATGTATCTATGAAATAAATAAATAAAATATAAAAAAAACTACGCAACTATAGGCTCCAGTAAACTCACATATACACTATCATGAGATAAATCATATATGTATGTATGTAATTCCAAAATTTTTAGTGGTAAATCATGGGTAGATTTTAAAATGTTGCACGTTCATAAAGTGATGCGTTCAACCTCAAACAGCCTTTGAATGGTCGTAAGCCCTGTAAATGCCCCGACTTCCATATTCTTATTCATCTATGTTGAGTTGTGATAATATACATGAGAACATTTATACTAAAAACTTGGCGTTAACTAAAAAACCAAAAGTGTCGGGTTGTGGTCCCGTGGTTAGTGTCGCGGACTCTTAAGTCAAAGTTTCTCGGTTCGAACCCCTCTACCGCAATTTGATACCTATTTCTAATAATGAGCCGCTTAGGCTCACAGAAATAGTGTGAAATTGAAATATTTGTGTAAATAATAAAATCACAAATATTTCTCTTTTTCTTTAAAGAAAAAAAAAATAAAAAAACTTCAAAAGCGAAAATTATCCTCGATTATTTAAAAATAATCATAATACAAAAGTATATATTTATATATTTTTTGATAACTGCTTTTAAATTTAAAAATGGAATAAAAAAATGTGTCTATATTTTTGAATTTTTTGTACTGTAATTTAATTAAATTTTTTGCTTTTGTTTTTTTTTATTATTTTTTGTACGAATCTTATTTACTTTGTTTTAAAATTTTGTTATTTTTGTAGGTTATAACCTTGATCCTAATATGAGTAAAGGAAATTACACATCAGGAATATTATATATGTTACTCTTATGATATATGTTTTAAAATATATAAAAATAAAAATAAATTGCTTAGTGGAAAAACCCAGATTTGTGAACATTATTTTGACATACTTAAAATGTTGTTTACCCACATATTTCTACATTCTGCTTAATTTTACGGGGTTGTTTTACCCTGAAAACAACCTGAAAGCTTAATACCGTGCCTGGAATGGAATTTTCAGAACTTAAAAGAGAAACCGTCGAGAGCTTTCTTTCCGAGGGTGCAAAATATGACAGAAGGCCCCAAAATTAGTGGAAGTAATGGAATACTATTATACGAAGGACCGGTTTATATTACATATTACGAAGATAGGACAGACACCGCATTTTATAATATCGCGGAAACTGCGCGGTGGAGGGGTAGACTGTTTCGGCGGCTAGGGGGTGGCTGGTGATAAATAGGCTGGATTCTTTCACTTTACACCGAAATATTTCATCGTCATACAAATATTTAGAGCGTACCTCTAGAGATCAAAGCATTTTTGCCAATTTCAAAGCATTTTTGTCAAATTTTTACATTGAAAAATAATATAACATGTCGCGTTTTATTTGATTTCGTAAAAATGCGAACCGTATAATGAAAACCGCGACCCGGAAATGTTCTTTCAGTGCTATCAAGCAAGAATTATTTTTTTATTAATTGATTCACATACAGTGTTTGAAGATGGTGCGGAATGCATCGAAAAACGTGTCATAATAGATTTTAAGGAAAAGTGGTATTTACTAAGTAAAACTTTATGTATAATGAAAACCATGAAATGGAAATATTCAGCCCTATCAATCAATAATTAAAAGATATTCTTTTTCGACATCTCAACATAGATGAAGAACAATATGCAAGTCTGCCCAGCATATACTGGCTTAAGTGATCACTACACACGTGCAACATTCACCAACTCTACCCATGATTGACAACCACATTATACAAAATCTTGAAACTTCTAGATTAATTGATCAAACTTGGAACACAGTGTTTGACTTCACTAGAACTTCACTAGAGATATCAATGGTGGGATGGGGAAAGCTTTTTATTAAGCAGAAACTCCTTCATTTGCATGTGAGGTCCGAATCCTGGATTATATTCACATACTTGAGAAATGCTAGAAAATATCATTTGACTATTATTATTTTTGTCTAAGCGTATAATTTGACCAGTTAATTTATTTACAAATTCTGAGTGTGTCCAAAAACTTGTTCATAAACCTTGATCATCTATTAAAAAAACTCCTATTTGGAGATAATAAAGATGTGTGTATTTGGACACACTCCAAATGTTGTATAGAAATAATAATTTCATTTATTGATTCACATACGTTATTTGAAGATGATGCTGAATGCATCGAAACACGTGTCATAATAAATTTTTAGAAAAATGGTGTTTACCGAGAAAAACTTTGTAAAATTAAATAATTATGTATAATGAAAACCACGATCTGGAAATAAATTGCTGCGAAGAATCAAGCAAGAATGAATTATTTCATTAATTGATTCGGCTGTCAATTTGTGGTAATATCTATACTCTTTAATTTATGTTTTACTTGATAAATCAGTTCTTAACCACACTACTCAAGTTAACTCTTAAATATATGATGAATCTCGTGACACAGTACAAATGAATTCACAACAGCCATCCATATATGATTATGGTTTTTGAAAGAGAAGAATGCAGATCTGAATGTGAAATATTGGTAAACTGAGAGATTTTGGAACAGGTAGATGATTTCGTGTATTTGGGTAGTATGTTTTCTAGGGATGGAAATATTGATAAAGACATAGAAAGGAGAGTGAATGCTGAGAACAAAGTGAATGGTGCACTGAAATCAGTTATAGCAAATAAAAACCTATCAGCGGAAGCTAAACTGGCAGTGCACAACGGAGTCCTGGTTCCAACTCTAATGTATGGAAGTGAATCATGGAGTTGGCAAAAGAAGGATGAAAGTAGACTGAATGCAGTCGAAATGCGATCTCTCAGAAGAATGTGCGACAAAACGATGTATGATAGATGTGCGAATTGTGAAATAAGGAAGGAATGCAAAGCTGAGATAAGCATTATCGATAAAATTAAGAAAGGTGTGTTGAGATGGTTTGGACATGTAGAACGAATGAGTGAGGAAAGAACGGTAAAACAAATTTATGAGGCGAATGTTAGCAGGAAAAGAAGCAGAGGAGGACCGAGAATAACATGGCACGATCAGGTATGCCAAATACTTGAAAGTGGTCAGGTTAGGAGTCGTAACAATCGGCGGGTATGTATGAGGAGATGCATGAGCGTGGAAGAGGCGAAAAATGTTTACAAGGACAGAGTGGTGTGGCGCTCTGTTCTCTCTGCCTACCCCTGCGGGGAAGCGGCGTGATGGTTAGTTTAGCTTAGAAAAATATTTTATTAGGCAGGCACTCTTTTGTTTGTACGTATCTGATTTTATTAACATGCTAGGAAATGCCTGAACACACGATTTTCATTTAAGTGCAGTTTGTAATTTGACTAGTTATTTCATTCACATTTTGAATGTTCATTTTATTCACATTTCCAAAGTTTTGATTGTGCCCAAATATTTGTAGTGGAATTTACCAAGTGAAATTTAAATTCAAAATGTATAGAAAAGTGAATGCCGAATCAATGCATGAAATGGTTTTGTGTTGTATTGCTTGTATTATCTAGATATGTAAATATATTCTCTTTTATATTTTTAAATAATATAAATAAACGTCTCGTCACGGACTACGCTTAGTGAGGCGTTCATCAAAAAAAAGTATTGGAAAAAAATGATTACAGTATTGTACAAAGTATTTAAAAAAGGGAAATAATAAATATAATCTTAAAATGTCTTCACAACATTTTAAGTTCAAATCCTTGTTCACAAATCTTGGTTTCCCCACTTTATATTCTACTTTTTGACATCTTAACAAAGATTAAGAAGAATATGAATATTATCTATTTTGTAGATTAAAAGCTTTGATAATTTTGTGGTGGGTAATAAAACACTTTCCTTATCAGTCATTGTACAATTTGTGTAATACATTTTTTATATATTTTTTTTATTTTTATGCAAATTTCAAATCGTAATAAATTTTTTTGTATGTTAAGAGCATTGAAAACTTTGTGGTATGGTAATAAAACACTCTTCTTATCATTCATTATTTACTTTGTGTATTACCACTTTTATAAAATCTCATTCGTGACTACCGGTTTCAAAATTTAATTTTTATGCAAATCGCTCACTCCTTTCAAGAACGCCATAAATGAAAAATCGTAAATTTTCAGTTGTGCATGTTTTTAGAATGCCTAGAAAATGTACTATAGCCCAACAAAAGCGGCATATTTTTTACTTAATATTTACACGCTACAGGGCAGAAAGTGTTGTTTTTGCATTTTGAAGAAAAGGTATTGATTAATAATTTTTATAAATATACTTAATATTTTCCAAATAGAGAAAAAACCTTCAGTTTTTACCTAAAAAGATCTGTTGCACAGTAAAAAGTTCAATAAGTGGCTTGATATTTGTTTTTAATACATTCTATTAAATTTTTAAACTTTAAAAACGTTCTCCTGACAAATCTATTTTTTTATTTATGACGTTCTTGAAAGGAGTGAGCGAAACGTCTAATCATAATAATCTTATTTCAATGACTTGATGATGGAATGATTTTCCGAAATCGGCAGTCACGAACTGCCGATTTCGGAAATAATGAAATTCATTGTTCACTTTGTTTAAAAGTGGTATTAAACAAAGTGAACAATGAATTTCATTATTTGTTTGATACCTGTATTATGCCATTTTACTTTTCACCGCTTTTCAGGCAGAATGAAAAACGAAAGCGTCGTTTAGGGATGTGCGCGAAGCAGTCGTAGTGACGCGATAACCGGGAATCAGATATCCTGGGGAGAGCTGAGTCGATCATCCGCTCGACTGGTGGAAAGCTGCGACAGGAATGTGCACTTTTATCCCATGAAGGCGGTCGTGAAAAGAGGGGTCGAGTGTTGAGTATCATCCCCCTGATTGAACCCGTCGGGGTGTACCCATTAACCCTAGTTTCAGATAAGGGTGAACTTTAGATCTAGATGTAAGCGATACATCTTAGATTTACTCAATAAATACTTAAGCTATTAATGGAGACATTTTTGTTTTGCAGCATTTGAGCTCTTGTGTAGTGAGCCTTCAAGGGATGTATGGATAGTATGTATACTTATGTATATATATATATATATATATATATATATATATATATATATATATATATATATATATATATATATATATATATATATATACATATATGTATATATATATATTTATATATATATATATATATATATATATATATATATATATATATATATATATATATATATATATATATATATATATATATATATATATAAATACATATATTTATATATAAATATATATATATATATATATATATATATATATATATATATATATATATATATATATATATATATATATATATATATATATATATATATATATATATATATATATATATATATATATATATATATATATATATGTTTAGTATGTACAGTCATAAATTAAACTCTGAAGAGGGCAACAGGTTGTTGCCGAAACTAGTTGGTTATTAAAAATGTGAGTGAAAAAAAAACAAAGTCTTTTTATTTCTCAAAATAATTAAGGTATACTTTCAGTTACATTTCGTAGAATTTAATAATACCGTAATCAAATTTTGTCAGATTTTGCCAAATTGGTCCTTAACCCGTTAGTGTCACACAATATTCCGATTGAGATCATGTATCGGTTTATTTGGTCTACCACGTAGTAAAAATATTAGAAAAAAAAATAGAGAGATGAAAAAAAAATGGGGAAAAATTCAGTTGTTATTGCACTTAGTAAAAAGAATAACGTGAAAGATATTCGCTTTAAAAAATGTACAAGTAAATAATGTTTTCCTTTCTATAACTTGCCGATCTCTTACAGGGCCAGAGAATATAGAAACATTTATGCATAAAAAAATGCGATGGAAAATCACTACAAAACTGTTACATTACTTTTAGTTGATTTTAAATATATACCTACTATTATAATTAGAGCATTCTGAATTGGCGTGTGACTGTTCTGTTTATGTGGAGAATAAAAAAAATTAAAAACTATTTATTTATTATTTTTTTTTAAATTTTTGAATTTCATCACTGGGTTTATACATAAATATACAT
>NW_028280978.1:0-32500 GCF_059751285.1 Brachycentrus maculatus | reverse complement strand
AAACCAATATTTTTAGCTTTTCCACTTTTTTATTTGACCAGCGACCGGGTTTCGTCGTTACCGACATCATCAGACTGGTCTGATGATGTCGGTAACGACGAAACCCGGTCGCTGGTCAAATAAAAAAGTGGAAAAGCTAAAAATATTGGTTTTAATCTAATAATAAATTAAAAATGCAATTCCATCACGAAGTGTCAGTGGATAATATAAATCTATTAAACATTTAAGTGTTATTTTATTCAAAATAACTTATCTATTCACCTTGATGACTATCGGTTGGTTCCAGATATTGCTTCCTTAATTAAATATTGTACACATTTAAAAACAAATCTAAAATAAATATATTCTTCTTCTTCTTCTTCCGGTCACCTGACGGTGGCGATCACTTTGATGAAAACTACTCTGTCCTTTGTTGCTCAGAATAACTCTTGTTATTCCGGTCCAATCTCTTGTATTTCTTAGACTGGACATCTGCTGTTTTCCAACTCCTTGATTTTTTTTTTCATCATGAACTTTTTATTATTTTTTTTTACAGATTTTTTTATTTTATTTGCTAACAACATACATACATATAAATACATAAACTGTAAACATTTATTTAAAAAAATATAATCATAATGAATACAAAAATTGCAGAGACTCACTAATCCATTTTGTGAGTCTTGTCAGTAGAGTTCTTTTTACAAACGTTTTTTTGTTACTATTTTTAACCTTAAATAATCCAAAAAATTGATTTTTTTATTTAAATTAAAAATCATTTTACTTTTTTCATAGAATTAACTTTTGATCATTATCAGTATATGTATAACTCAATAAATCTGAAAATAACTTTGCCATAAAAATTTAATTATAGCTGATTCTTAACGTCAACTGTTTTTCAAGTAAAAATCTTCTTCTACAAGATCCTAAAATTAAAAATAAAAAAACACTTCAACAATGTAATACCTGTTAGCAGAGCTTGGGTAGGAATTACAAGTGTCTTTTTTATTGTAATTATTGGCAGTTACACACAAAGGAATCATTTTTTGTAATACACGTGCATGCTGTAATAAAATGACTAATGTATGTTTTTTGGACTTAAAATTATATTACGTATTTATACCCGTATAATGTTTTTGGTTGGAAATTTCATACAACCTCAAGATGCCAAAAGTTCACTTGTTAATTGAGCGAAATGTGAGACTTGGGATTCTTTGAATTTGTTGTAAAGTAAAACCACAATCAACCAAAGCAACTTACTCGCTTCTAAGAGAAATAATCCACAGTGTAATAAATATGTTTGACGTCAAAGGGATTTTGTAATTAATAATTTATTTAAACTTTATAAACTCTTTTGCGACTGCTTTAATAAAAACAAACACTTTGACCTTCTTTTTTATTATTTGAGCTAAATTTAATTTTAATTTTTTTTTTTTTTTTTCATTTCTATGTGGTAAAAACATATTATTTTTTAAGAGTAACTTTTTTAACTAACTGCCATGTATTGAATGTTTTAGCAACACACAATATTAAACATCACAAGGACAGTGTGCTCCTTGACAGCTGCAGTAACCAAGCGATTTCAATGATTTCGTTTGTTTTTTCAATCTATGAAACAACAATGCAATATCAATCTTCTACAGTTTAGTTTTAAAGATTTCTTATATTTTCTATGTTCACAAATATTAAAATTAAAGAATTAGAAATGTGTGCTTTCTATTATATTTATTTTCTATTAAACTAGATTGATCCACAACAACGCGGGGCCGGGTACAGCTAGGATAAATAAACAAACTAAAACTATCATATTTCGGGAAAGTTGAGTAGAAATGTTTCTATTAATATTTTTAAAAAATACTTTTCAAATTACTGATATAACCATGTCACCATGGACAATACTTATTTAAAGTTATTTTAAATCATTTATTTTTAAATCACACGTGGTTTAATATTCACATTAAAAAACAACATAAAAAATTATGAAATTACGTATAATATACAAAGAAACCCTTTTCCGTGCACTTATAAATGTTTCTCTGGGGAAATCATGCTTGCTTGTGAAATATTATTTCTCGAGAATATAATCATCCAGTTGAGAATTAATAGAATTAATTAATTAATAATAATTAATTAATAATAATTAATTAACAGAATAATCAATAAAAGAGGAATAATTAACTCAAAATCTAAAAATGATTGCAATTAAAATAATGTTTTGGGGTGGTAAATATAGAACAAGAGACACTTTCTTGAAACAGCGTTGAGTAATCAGAATAAATAAACAGGCAATTAATCGAGCCTGTCATAACAATAACTCTTGATGAGTTTTTAAATTTATAATTTATTTGTGTACAAAGTAACTTTTAAATTTAAGTACAAAGAATATAAAAAATATTTTTTTTAGAGAAATCATGACGTTCCAAACAAAATTAAAGTTTTTTTTTGTTGATGGAAAACGTACAAGATTTATGAATTTGTTCACATTTTTTAAATTAACAACACACGAAGAAAAAAATGCTAACGCGAAATAAGCTTACGACGTTCTTTCCAATTTTTTTTTATGTGACTAATATGAATTTATGTTCGCCAAGTTATTTTAATTACAAAGTGTTTATTTTTGAACTGTAATAACATCATTTCAGTCTAAAAATATGATGATTACAAATAAAAATAGGAATCTTTTGATTAAAAAACATCATATTTGGAATATTTTTATGATCAGTATCAGCGTTATCATTGACATTGAATATAAATGGCATCATGCTGTATATTTACTTAATTATAATAAAGGAGAAAAATAAAAATTATTACGAATTCATTACCGCATTACTCCTATAATTAAAAACCTGGTATTTTCCATTCTTAAATATTTATAGTACTTTTGAGGTAAATTATAAATAAAAATGGTAGGGTATAAATTAAATACATATCTGACCAAGTTGAAATTTTAAGCACTAATTTATATCTAACATGTGCAAAAAAAATCATCTTCAATATTAATTCAGATTTATGCTTTGATCAATATATTTTGACCGAAAATCTTAATGACATGTTCAAACGTGATCCCCAAAAATGACAAAAGCTTATTATGTCTATAAACTTTAAGCACAGAAATTTGGTTATTAAACCGTAGAAGTAAAGAACAGAATTAAAATAATTTAGTCACTTATTATTTTTTTGATGTGTTGAGACTGAACAAATTGATATTAAAACTCTTTTTCTTATCCCATTTTCAATTAAATGTGAAATTTCATAAAATAAACACCTGGTTTGTAAAGGTTTTATTCACTCAAGCTTGTATATAAATCATGTAACTATTCTGAAGACTTGACTACCACCTGTAAAAAAAATAACAATTTGATAAATATATATATATATATATATATATATATATATATATATATATATATATATATATATATATATATATATATATATATATAAAATAAAATAAATAAATAAAATAGGTAAATATACACATTTATATATTTATAAATATATATATATATATATATATATATATATATATATATATATATATATATATACATATATATATATATATATATATATTTATATATATATACATAAAGATACATTTATATATTTATAAATTTATTTATATATTTTATATGATTTTGAATTTATTTGATTACAAATATTTTAGGTTGGTTCTAAAGATTTATTTTACTGTTTCGCCTACATCGATGGAATGTAGATATAAATAATTATTCATGAGTTTATACGGGTGTGTTCAATATCGAGCAGGAATAATTCGTTAATTATTCGATTATAACTGTCAAGCGCAGTCTTTCGTCGATAAACTCCTTGATTATATTACCAATTCAGGCCTTCCAGACATTAAACCACATCGAAATAAGTTACTAGTATTAATGAAACATGACACGCTATAAATAAAACTTTAATAAAATTAGAAAGTAAACGCGAATCATTTTTCAATATCTAATAATTTTTTTTAAACCGTTATTTTAATTGTTTGCATTATTGTTCGACGACCTTCTACAGGGCAGAAAGCATTTCGAAGAAAAAGTAATATTAATTATTTATTTTAATTATACATTATTTTTCAAATGGAGAAAAAACCTTCAGGTTTAACCTAAGATCTGTTGCACAGTAAAAAGGGGCTTGATATTTATTTTTAGTACATTTTATTATATTCTTAAACTTAAACGATTTCCTGAAAAATCAAGTTTATTGATAAATGACGTTGTTGAAAAGAGTGAGCGATATGTATCATCCGTAGGGTAAATATTCAAGTGTCTTTTAGAATAAATTATTAACTAACTAGCTTACTAACCATCACGCCGCTTCCCCGCAGGGGTAGGCAGAAAGAATAGAATGCCATACCACCCTGTCTTTGCAAACATTCTTCGCCCCTTCCACATTCATGCATCTCCTATATATATATAGGAGATGCATGCATACATACCCACCGATTATTTCGACTCCTGACTGGTCCGCCTTCAAGTATTTGATATACCTGAATGTGCGAAGTTTTCCTCGGTCTTCACGTCTTCTTTTACCAACTACATTTGCCTCATAAATATGTTGAACCGTAATATCCTCACTCATACGTTCCACATGTTCAAAACGTTTCAACACATTTTTCTTGTTTTTATCGATAATGCTTAACACAGCCTTGCATTCTTTCCTTATTTCACCATTCATCAAACATCGTTTTCCGGATATTCGTCTGAGGGATCGCATTTTGACTGAATTCATAAATTATTATAAATAGTTATTAAAATACTAAATTCTCACTTATTTACTTTAATATGCGAAAAGAAGATAAGAAGTATGAAAATGAAAAGTAGTTCAAAACAAACTAGTGAGACTAGCATTAATTACTATTTACTATGGAAAATATGATTATTTTCTGGGGCTCAGATGGATTATCGAATATTATAATCAGCGAATAATCCTCCACAAATATGATAACACGATTAACAATAAATATTTGAATACGAGAGAGAATGGAAAGGACCTTTGCAGCACTAAATTTTACTTATCCAAGTATTTATAGGATAATCCGGTAATATCTGAATGACTTAAAACCTCTCGGGATTGCTCAGATTTGGGAAGCGGTACATGGTGAACAGCGGGAATAAATATATTTTAATGGAAGCGATATTCCATGCAGAAAATTGAAAATTAAAAAGTGTTGAAAAGTAATTCTTCAAAATAAAGTTATTCAATAACGTCTGAAACCAACGTTATTTGATGTAGTTTTAATTTATTTGAATGTTTATAATGTTAGGTGGTGACTGACCGGAGCCATTTCGTCGTAACGTAACACGTTAGGATGCGAGTATTCAGGGAGTCAGTACAGCGAGCCGAGCGCTTCATCCATAGTTTCGGATGCTCGCTGATGCTCACCGCGAGCGATGTTACGACTTTACATTACGACGAAATGGTCCGGTCAGTAACCACCCTTATAGTCATGAGCAATATTAAGTATTTCGTGTTTTACTGTAAATTTCAACAGGTGGCGCGCTCCTTTGTGGTAAAAATCTGTTTGTAAAATATTTTTACTTGTCACACTTATTTGAATGCAACGTTGTGTCAAAATTTCTTATCAATTGATGTTTGACATTAAGAAAATTGAGATCTTGAAGAAAATAACATTTAAATTTTTATACGTTCAACCGTCTCTATAGGATAATGGTAAACACGTTTGGCTACCGTGCTGGGTTTGTTTTCCTGGGCATCAATTATTCAAAATTAATATAACAGTAGACTTTTTAGTCGAATATTTTATTAATATCACACCGGACTAATATCTGATCCTCAGGACTGATCGCCTTGGTTTCATATTATTAAAACCTTAAACTAAATTACGATCGTAGTTACGTTTTTAAAACTGTGGACATATTAAATCTTTGAATCTAATTCGGTCTCTCTCATCTCCGGAGGGCGATGGTTAGCTCGTTTATCAAGCGTGCTAAAGGCCCCAGGCAACATTCCCAGTTGGGGTAAAAATAAATTTAAATAATAATAAGTTTTCACTCTAATATTTTAATAAAATCCCATACTTGCACCTGATGTGCAGAATTGATCACTTTGCCTTCATGTAAGTAGCAACCAAGATGACATTGCGTCAATCAATGTCCTATATACCATCGGACACGGATAAGGTTTAAAAAAAGAAGAATAATTCAAATCTAGTATTTCAATAGACATTATAAGACATGTTTAGTATGTTTCAAATTTGTTATAATTATGGTACAATATCAATTTTTTTTGTGTTTTTTAACAATAAAATACAACTTAACAGACTCAAAAAATCTATATTTGATTTGAAAATAATTATATAAATTGCAATTTCATAGATTATTAATTGGCATTGAAATTCTCTTGTAGCCTATAGAAAAGCGATGGACACTAATGGGTAATTTTAATGGTCTTTACAAAAATTAAAAATGGATTTACGTAATTTTCGAAATAATTTGTAATCTTCTTCCTGGCTCCATTCCAACTTATCGTCCTTGTAGACTGCTGAAGTCAGCTGTTTTTGTCCTCAGATTGTAGATGTAGATCCTTTTGCCTTCGGCCTTCGAATCATGTTTTCTTTCTGCAGAATCCATGAATTCTTTGGTCTTCCTCTAGAATCTAGAGGAAGACTTCTAGAGTCTAAATGTTTGCAAGGAAATTCCATGGCGAAAAATATATTATTAATTTTTAGAAAAAAGATTTGTCATAAATTTCTCTATGTATAAGTAGTGAGTGCTCATAGATGACGACAGTTTAATTCATGTCGTGCGTTCAGACATTTCAATCGCTCCCCGATATCGTGGATGGTTTAATGTAATTTCACAAATATGCTTTTTTGAAGGTGAATTGTTTTTATACATATCGAAGATATTTACACGGATGAAATGTGTGTCAAGAACTAAACCCAAAACACACAATTCCATATCTGATTGGTGCGGATCAGCCAGTGATTATTTCTCTTTAAATCCGATCCGGGAAAACAATATACAATACTTAATTATCACAAAGGGCTAATTGGAATGATTATTATTCTGTTTTCATTTCGGATTGATAATCCTTTGTTCACGCTTTTCTGAATCGTTTATTTTATATTAATCAAAGAAAACAAAGCAATTCCAGACAAATTTATTGTTTTCAAATCAATCTTTTGATTTATGGCGAAAATGTGTCAAGAACATCAAAGTAAAATTTATCAAATGAATTAAAAAAACGAAATAATTGCCATTTTAAAAATAATATTTTAATTTATATTTGAAAGATTTGTATATTTATATCTCAACAAAGATAAGAAAGAATATGCAAGTCTGGGTTTAAACAGGGTTTACAACCTGTCATTTATTAGTTTAAGTGAACACTTTATACACCGTATAACATTCACCATTCTACCCGTGATTTTAATCGTGTTAATCAAAATTCAAAAAAATATATTTCATTTCAAATGGTTGTGAAGCACTGAATTTACTAAAAATCTATAAAGCATCAATACAATTGAATATATTGAAAATGCCACGTTACGGTAGCTGTCACGTAGCACCTAATTCGCCATAAGGAACGTCGAGTTTCGCGTATGTTGCTGTTATTTTTAATAGATGGCGCTACCATTGCGATGAAAAAAGTTTAAAAATATGTTTATGCCTGTCAAAAATAAAAATTTCAAGATTTTTATGAAATGAATGGCAAAATTTATATTTTTATAGATAGATGCCAAATTTGTATAATTAACATAACAGCAACACTCATTAACATTAACATTGCTCATGGCCGACAGCGTTTTTCTTGATAACTACTTAAATATTGTATACCCCTTGTGAAATCAATATTATTAGAAATGTCCACTACCTCGTTTCTTTCTACCATCAAATAACAATTATACAAATGTTTTATTATCAGTCTGATGTAGTCAGTCGATTGTAACGAAACCCGGCCACTGGTTAATTGAAATATATGTGGAAAAAAATTATATATGTAGTTATTATTTGATTATATGAAATGCAGTTCCATCACGAAATGCCAAAACAAAACTAAAATATATTTTTTATGTTCTATTTAACCAGATTGAGTCACAGCAACAAGAAGCGGGGTAGATCTAGTAGAAAATATAATTTATAATTATACTCATAAGTTCGTACTTACACAAGACGTAAAATGCGATCGCCAAAATTTTGTAATTTATGAAAACCTATTACAAACCGTCCCCCATCACACAGCCAATGCCCGGTGTAGCTTTACAGTGGTTAATTATTTAAGTTTTACTTAAGTAGGGGACATTTACGAGTGCTCTAAAGTAAAATTACATTTTGAAATAATAAATCTCAACCGGGAATGTATCAAGTCGTTTCATCGACATCACCCATTAAAAAGTTATCTAATTATTTTGTTCTCAATAAAGAGTCTCTCTTCAGTAGTTTACAGAAAGCAGAATGTAAATCTTACCCGTTAGTACTTTTTCTCGTTTCCGGCACAGTTAAATACTACTTTTATTTGAAAAATAGTCTATATATATGAATATATATAAATATAAATATATATATATATATATATATATATATATATATATATATATATATATATATATATATATATATATATATATATATATATATATATATATATATATTGTTGTGAAATATAAGTATTGTATTTAGTGATGTCATTTTAAATTTAAAATTGCTGTTTATTGTAAAGCTTTCTTGAATTAGTTTATTATGAAAACGTTACTATAAAAATAAATTATCATTTTTGACATCTCAATTTAGATGAAGAATAATATGGAAGTCTGGGCATTTACAAGGTTTATGACCGTTAGAATCTTGGGAAAGTGATCACTTTACAAAAAAAGTCATATTTTTAATTTGAAATGAGACATTACGTACATTGATGAGTTATGTTAATATGTTATTATTCACCGAGAAAATGCAGTATTTTCTATTCTTTTAGATTTTTGCAAAAAAAACTCAAAATTATTAAAAAAGATTATCACTACTCTAAGAAAAGAGAACAAAGAAACAGAAGGAAGAAGAAGATGTTTATTGATGTTATATAAGCTTTAAAAAAAGTATTGACAGAATTCATTAATGCCAGCTGTATACATATTCAGATAAACTATTTTGATTGAATTCATAGTTTGGGAAATAAAATTTAAAATAAATGCTGGAGAATAATTAAAAAATAAATAGAAAAAAAATCAAATAAAATCAAAACATTACGATTTCTCCCATAATGTTCAATTTCTTCTTTCCGCTATAAAAGATTTACATATGCCACGAACTTTACGTGAAAAGAGAAATGTTATTTTACGTTTCATCAAATATGAAAATGGAATTGATATTATGAAGAAAATTGTTTTGCTGTGCCAATAATTGGCAATAAAATTGGCTTCCGATGTCGGTAGGAAATAGCGTCATCCAAAGTCGTTATATTCGGCCATTAATTTAGGAGGTTGTTAACACAATTAGTAATGAAAATCGAAGACAGTGAACGAAAGCGAAAAATTCAATTACTTCAGTAATAAATTTTCTTCAGTAGTGTTAATTATATTCCTGTAAAACTTTTCTCAGTTAATAAAATAAAAAATGGGCTTTTTATTGAAATTATAAACGTTAAAAACAGCGTTTTGTAACTGATTAACTTAACGCTTAAAAAATATATTTGTTTCAATGAAAATATTGCTGTTTGCAAAGATAATTAGGTGCAATTAAATAAATGAAAAGAGTCAATGAATACTAAAACAAACAAACAAAAAAAATCATTTGTAATTATTATGTATATTACTCTTTAAACTTTCTCGGTATTAGCTTAGAAATAAAATAAGGTTTTTCATTGAAATTATTAGCTTTAAAAAAGGTGAGATACTGATTAATTAAATTGGATATTTAAATGAAAATAATGCTGCGCGCATAGATAGATAATCAGGTGTAATTAAATAAATGAACACACGAAATAAATACGCACCAAGATTGATAATCAAATTGACATCATTCGAATGATCACATTTTTCAGGTAGGAATCGCTATAGTTAGAAACCGTCAGGATTATTTGAAAAGGGATAATATTGCCTTTAAGGAATATTTGGCCAGCATTTGTGGGTTGTTCGTCGTCAAACACTGTTGTTAATAGTATTACTACCGTTATATTTGACTGTCTAAAAAAAATAAGCTTAATAAACTTTATTTATGGCAAAAGAAAATAAATAAATATAATATGTACTCGTATATCTAGATGAAGTAAATTTGAAATTTCAGTAAAATTTATTTTACGAAACCCAATTTTAATATAAATAAATTATCATAATTTCGTAAATTCCTTCACAATTAGCCATCTGAGGACCGTAAATGGTTTATAAAGTGAGTAATTACTACGATAGGCCTCTTGCGCTCGTAAAACGTAGGCGCAATTCATCTCTGGAGAATGTAAAGTGAGGGATGCGATACTAAACTTGAATTGAAGCCTCGTATTCACTCCAAAACATTTGTGAGGAAACACATTTCTTTCACAATCTTCAGGCTTGGTTTATCTGATGTCTTCAATGAAAGAAAATAAGGCGCTGATATAGAAAATATCCGCTTTTAAAAGTAGAAAATATGTTACATAAATGTGCGTTAGGTACCTGATAAGGATAGAAAGGTTTTGGGGGTGCTGTTTATCCATTTACACACTCATTGTTGTTCCTTTGCTATCTCGTCCAGTTTCAAGGATATCGCCACGGGTATCGCCCAGGACAAGGGGTTCCGATTAAGCGCTTTATGCAAATTACCGGTTTTTGGTTTTCCTTAACATTCTAGAGGCAACAAAGTTTTTAAAGCATACATGAACATTCTCACGACAACAAACTTTTAATACAATGTCACCATTAAAATTACCATTTTCATGTTTAATTGATTTTAATGATAAAATACAATTGTAATACTGCAGTGATACTTGTATTGTTTGAATATTGAATATTGACTTATATAGCTGGGAATCGACGTCGCAGGAGGCTAATCCCTCTTAAAAACAGGCCGTAAGGCCTACAATAAGAAGAAGAAGAAGAAGAAGAAGAAGAAGAATATTGAGTAATAGCACTTTCATTCCTGAAGCATGTGGTTGATAACATATACAATTGAAAGAACAACCGATCAAGGTAAATTAACATAAAGACACTATTAAAATTTAAAAGTGTGCGTATATTATGTAAATTCTAGTGAATGCTGTGATGTCGACTTCACAGTTTTCTTCAAACTCTAGGGAATAATTATTGTAAAAGTAGACGGTGGAAATGATATAACTAGTAAAAAGTATTCCTGATTCCATAACACGAGGAAGTAGACAAACATTCAGCATACCGAGGATTTCTGGCTAGATACATTTTGAGATATTTCAGTATGATAATCAACCATTGACGATGTAAATGCACAAGAAGAAGAAAAAAACTGTGGACAGACCTATCGTATTAAAAATTAGTATACCTAACAAAATTATTTATTATTAATTATAAAGTTAAAATATTATGACTGTTAAATAAACAAGACAGGTAAATTAGTTTAAAATAACCGGTTTTATTTTATTCTTAAACTACTCCAAACCGATTCGCTAAGAATTTGTTTGAAAGCCCTAGTCTGGACAGTCTGCAATTACAATCGCCCATCTC
Source organism: Brachycentrus maculatus (assembly GCF_059751285.1). Lineage (NCBI taxonomy): Eukaryota > Metazoa > Arthropoda > Insecta > Trichoptera > Brachycentridae > Brachycentrus > Brachycentrus maculatus. Next base: position 20,883 of record NW_028280978.1, on the reverse strand, counting down.
ACCCCTCATGTACCAGATATAAAGGATTTATACTCGCATTATGAAATATACGAGAGAGTATTATTACGGTTTTCAGAGTAATTTCGGTAGGGGAGAGTGCCCATGAGTGGGACAGAGGATGAATGGGACAATCGTCCTCCAGCCCAAACTATTGTAACAAAAAAAAATAAAAAAATACCCAACATTAACGTTACGATATTAGACAGATTAATCCTCAAACCACAGTTCTCGACTGACGGTGAAGCGAGTAAGACGTGTTACAATTTTTTTGGGTCAAAAAGTAAATTATATACTGTAATTTGATTATGTTTGCACATATAAGTTACGATAAGTGCTCCAATTGATATATACAATTATTTAAGTCGGTTCTCTCCGTATATTATAAAGTAAGTTTCATCAAATTTACTTTAGTATAAATGTATCGATTTATCTATTTTTCTAAAAATCACGCATTTCCTTGAATGGGACGCGTCCAGTGATCATGAATGGGACGGTCCCACTCAAAGGGAAACTTGTCCCATTCGTGACGAATACATTTTATTTACATTAAAAATCGTTTGTACTCGTTTGTATTACACGTATTGTAAACATTATATTGTTCTTAGGTTATACATAATGCCAAGAACACGCATAACCAACGTTCAAATTGAAGCTGCTGTAGAAGAGGTTTTAAATAAAAAGCAAAATATTAGGTCGGTTGCAAAGACATATGCAATAGGAAAATCTTCTCTTTATAGACATGTTTAACAAGTAAAGGCTGATATTTCTAGTGATTAGATATTTTTACATACACCTAGCATAGGAATAACAGAGCCTATCAGCGGAAGCTAAACTGGCAGGGCACAACGGAGTCCTGGTTCTAACTCTAATGATTGGAAGTGAAACATGGAGTTGGCAAAGGAAGGATAAAAGTAGACTGAATGCAGTCAAAATGCGATCTCTCAGAAGAATGATAGATCAAAACGATCTATGATAGATGTTCGAATAGTGAAATAAGGAAGGAATGCAAAGCTGAGACAAGCATTATCGATGAAATTAAGAAAGGTGTGCTGAGATGGTTTAGATATGTAGAACGAATGAGTGAAGAAAGGACGGTAAAATAAATTTATGAGGCGAATGAAAAACATGGCACGATTAGGAATGCCAAATATTTAAGATTATTACGACTCCTAACTTGACTAAGTAGTCAGGTTAGGAGTCGTAATAATCAGCGGGTATGTATGAGGAGATGCATGAACGTGGAAGAGGCGAAGAATGTTTGCAAAGACAGAGTGGTGTGGCGTTCTATTCTTTCTGCTTACCACTGCGGGGAAGCGGCGTGATGGTTCGTTAGTTTTTTTTAGTTAGTTTACTCTGAAGCAAGAAGAAATGCTTTCCACGTATTTAAATTCAGCTGGAAGAATATGTTCTACAGTACAGAAAAAAATTAGAAAAGGGAAATCAAGTATAATCTCTGACACTCCAGAAAGGGACAAGTTTTTGAAAATACAATTATTGAAGAATGGAAAAGGAAAACCTATAGATAGTCCAAAAAATAAGCCCAACGCTAAAAGAGTTTAAAAAAACTCATTGAAGAGATTTCAATGAGTGATAACAGAGATATCAGTTCAGATAAATCAGTTGAAATAGAAGGTGTATCACTGACAAAAACAAAATGAAAGGAGGATAATAAGTGTCACACATGTGAAGGAGAAGTGTTATGCAATGGCTCAAACGTAAATTATGTGGCCCATGAAAATTGTGGAATATTAAGATATCTGAACTTTTTTTTGACAAAAATGTTGAATAAAATTTATTTTGCATGCGTCTACGTATTATATGAAAGTGCCTACCAATTATTTTTGTTTTAAAATATAATTTTTCCATCGATCTTGCATTTTAATTGATGTCCCATTCATGGTATACTGGTGTCCCACTCATGGGAGGGTGTTTATGAATGGGACATTTTAGGACATTATTTGAAATCGATTTTTCAGTCAGTTAAGTTAATTTTTTTAGAAAACAAAGTATGGCATATTTGTAGCTAAAAGATTGAATAAAGAGAAACCACGTTTACTTTTTATGATTTATTTTACAGAGAAAAACTAGAGAGGCAAAATCAAAAACGTCCCATCCATGGGCACTCTCCCCTACTGAGATCATACAAATTGTTTTTTTTTTTATATACAAAGATATTACTATAAATATTACATAAAGGTTCTAACTTTGATATTAAATAAGCAAATGGTCAGAATGGCCAACATAAGTTATGTAAAGTTGGACCAGATATCAATGTGATATTTTTATTAACTTTATAACATGATATTAGTTTTTTAAAGAATTTTAAAAATTAGGAGCTATCTAAGAAAAATTAATAGATTTTGAAACTTTTTCAAAACGATAGAATTTTCCATAAACATATTTTCAATAAAAAGTTAGTACTGCGTTTTATTGTCTGAAACATTATTCTGGTTTTTGTCATAAAATATTATCATAAAATTGATATTATTTTCTAAAAAATCGAGGAACAGTACTAAAAAAAGAGAAAAAAAAACATATTTAAATTTTCTTGAAGATGTTGGTTTTAATATAAAAATCAGCTTCGTTGAGTTGACTATCCTTGCATTTCCCAGATAACCTGATTTTGCTGTTTCCAATCTTCGTGATATCGAGAACTTCGCAACGCTTAAAGGATCAGGGATTATATTGCTAAATAACTTTCACACTTAACTTAACCTAATACAGCTGATCATAATCTAACCGAGAACTTTCTATACTCCATATCAAGGGGGAAGTTGGTGCGCAAAATATTCAAGGTAATGCTAATCAATACGCTTCAGGTGCTTGATCGTATGAAAAAAAGTTTTTTTTAATTATATATATTTAAAAAAAATTAACTATCGGATTCAATTCAATTTCAAAGTGTGACTAATGAATAACTGTTAGTTTTTCGTTTGCCCGATTAAAATTTTATTCCGTTTATTTTTCTGTCACCATCTTATGTTTTGACGTCAAATTGCAAATATGTTAGGAGTTACAAAACAAATTTGTAAGCATAATTCGCTTTCAATGGTCGATTTTTCAAATCGAATCGTGTAACAACTCCTTTAAAAAATTCGTTATTTTAATCTTTATGAAAAAATGATCGCACATCTACGAGTATAATTTAGTTACTAAATAATCGAGGAGAAAGATTGAAAAAATGAGGTCACATATAAAGACTGTCAAGAAATCCTTCAATACGAAGAGAAATTTCAATCAATATTGAGTAAGATTAATAATTGAAATGGATATACAACATTTTGAGTGTGTCCAAATACTTGTTCACAAAATCTGGATTATCTCCAATTACAGGAGTTATTTTCATATTATTTTTTGACATCTCATCAAATATAAGAGTCACATACTAATATAAGAGTTTCTGCTTAATAAAAAGCTTCTTTACATCTCACCAATAGATGTCTCTAGTGAAGTTCTAGTGATTCAAGAACAAGGTTTCTAAATTGGTTCATGTATAAAGAACTTCCAAGAATTTGAGTAGTGTGGTTTTCAATAACTGGTAGAATTGGTGAATGTTACACGTGTGTAAAGTGATCACTTAAACCAGCCGATGACGGTCGTCAGCCCCGTAAATGCCCAGACTTCCATATTCTTCTTCATCTTTGATGAGATGTCAAAAAATAATATGAAATGGATATATTTGATTGAAATCATATATGTTTATTGAGCAATCTCTATAAACCTTTGAAATTGCATTAATTAAATTAATACAATATTTCATAACCGATGAGTAATTGTAGAACTAAATTCAAATTTTCGGTACAGCAATCTTGTTGCGATAAATTCCATCTTGAACTGTCTATTTCAATTTTATGTTGATAATGTAATAAGTAATCTCACTTATGGGAAATTTAATCTTGAAAAAAAAAAGTATTTTTTAGCTGACGATGGATATTTCGTGTCGTAAAGTTTTTTATTATTACTTTTAACAGTATTGGAGTCCAAAATATCTAGAAAATCTAGATAATCCACAGAAATGATAATAAGAGTTTAATTTGATAAAAGCGACTTCATCAAAAATTCCAAAATGAAGCGAGTGAAGTATGTAGAAAATAGTCAAATACTCGTATATCCGGGAGGTGCGGTGCCTTCCTGATGCAAATATGCAATATCAGATCGTGAACCAGTTATTATCTTATGGATGGATATTGGATGGGAATATGGTGATTCAATACTAAACAGGACTTTGGATGTATAGTCACAGACAATTTCCAATGGACTCAAAGAGACAGCGTATTTTATGTATGTAGGTATAATACATTAGTATATGTATGTATATTATATACATTAGTATATGTATGTCTGCCTCCGTAGTGTAATGGTCAGCACGCTCGGCTAACGTTCTGGAGGTCCCAGGTTCGATTCCCAAGGGGGGTAAAAATAAATATAAGTCATTTTTTCACTGTAATATTTATTCAATGTTACCCTGGACTGGCACCTGAAGCGGAGGGCTGATCACCTTTCCTTCATGTGTAAACGATCAAGATAACACTTCGTTTATATGACGCAGTGCCCTTTGCACCACTGGGGTGCGGGTAAGGGTTTTATTATTATTATTATTATTATTATTATATGTATGTACATCGTAGTCATACAGGAAAAAGTGACCAAGTGCATTGACTATTTGATATCTTACTAGTTCACTATTGCCCTGAAAATCCCAAAGCGATTTTAAACTTGGAAGTATAATATATCGACTTGATTAAAATGACTTAACTGCAATGATGTTTATTTTCTTGCGAAGCAAAAGTGACTTAAATGGCCCTCCTGAACATTTTACGTTTTGTTAGATGGTCATTTTCTCCTATATGACTTCGATACATATATGAATGTTGAATATCAACAGTCGAATTAAATGTATCCATTTATTGTACCTAATGTAAAAATTAGACACCGCTAGAGATAATGGAATTAGTTGGAATATTTTAATTATTTTATGTTTCTAATAATTAAACTATTTTTTGTTTGTTTCAAACCACATTTTTAAAGGTATATTTTTTCTCCAACAGGTTTTGACAAGAAATTTGTCATCATCAGGATTAAACATGTACATGTTTACATCATAGTACATGTTTAACCTTGATGATGACAAGGCTCTTATCGAAACCGGCTGGAGAAAAATGTACCAATAAAAAAGTGGTTAAAAACAAAATTGTTTTATTTTATAAAGTTTATAAAATGTGCTTCAAAGTATCTGCAAAAAACGTTCAAGAAATTATAATTTTACATTACCTTAATTAAAATCGACTTTCAGAATACTTTAAACATAATAAATTTCAATCTCGCTTTAATATAAGAATAGCTTCATTAAATTTCTACATTCAATGTCAAAATATAAATATTCAGGAACACCGTAAAAGCAATTACTCAATGCGGAGACGTGAAATCTACGGGAACCAGTCTGCGGGTAAGGAAACTTAAATTACATCATTAGTTTTATCAAAAATGGGTGTTGGAGTATCTAGTTTCGTTTGATATATCCCTAGGGAACGTACTTCTCTCAATTTTAGCGTGGCGGTCCAATATTGAAATACCTACCACAAAGCGAACAAATATTGGAAATATATTTGGAAAGGTTCAAGACGATGTTTTATAAAATTCTAGATTTAAAATTGATGCTCGTGTACCATCATACATATTGTATTACACACACACACGTATATATATATATATATATATATATATATATATATATATATATATATATATATATATATATATATATATATATTTAAATATATATATATATATATAAATATATATATATATATAAATATATATATATATATATATATATATATTTATATATATATATATATATATATATATATATATATATATATATATATATATATATATATATATATATATATATATATATATATATATATATATATATATATATATATATATATATATATATATATATATATATATATATATATATATATATATATATATATATATATATATATATATATATATATATATATATATATATATATATATATATATATATATATATATATATATATATATATATATATATATATATATATATATATATATATATATATATATATAGATATATATATAAATATATATTTATATATTTATATATATATATATATATATATATAGATATATATATATATATATATATATATATATATATATATATATATCATATAACGGTACCTCCATATATACGTTGAATTATTTATCATAAATGCACATATAAGCTCACACTGAGAAAACCCGTTTAAAGTTTGAACTACGATCGAAATGAAGCTATAATGCTGATCCTAACCTTCTGCATATTTTTCCAGTCAAAATCATCATATTTTCTAGTAAGTTATGCTAAATATACTCATAATCAGGATTCATGTGCTAAAAAAACCTAAAGCATGAAAAAACATATCGCTTACTTCTTTCAACAACGTCATATATCAAAAATCGACAATTTTTAGTTGTGCATGTGTTCAGAATGCCAAGAAAATGCACTATATCCCAGCAAAAGCGGCATATTTTTGCTTTAATATTTACCCGCTACAGGGCAGAAAGTGTTGTTTTTACATTTTAAAGAAAATGTATTGTTCAATTATTGTTTTGAAAAAACTAAATATTTTTAAAATGGAGAAAAAAAAAATCAGGTTTTACCCAAAAAGATCTGTTGCACAGCAAAGTGGCTTGATATAAATTTTTGATAAATTTTATTATATTTTTAAACTTTAAAAACGTTCTCCTGCAAAATCAAGTTTTTGATTTATAACGTTGTGTAAAGGAGTGAGCGATTTGTTTTTTTATGACTATGTGTCATATATTTTCAGAGACGATCAATAAAACTATTTAATGTATCTGCCTACATGATATCAACATCTAGAATATTGATTTTATTAGTCTGATCTCGAAACAAAGTGTTCATACGAAAAAATATATTAAGCTGATCTTCTCCTTTTGCATCCTCATCCCGTAAGGATCATTTAAACATTTTTTTGAGAGACAATAAAACCATTCAAAGTATCTGTCTACGTGATATCTATCTCTAGAATATTGTTTATGGTCTGTTTACCCAACTGTCATGAATCTGTCAGAACGTGAGGTTATTACATAAATGAAATGTATTTTTTTATTGTTTCGACTATAGCATGAAATCCGTTTATAAGGAAGGCTAAGCCTGCTAGAGTTGCTAGTTATTTATTATATTTAAATAATTCGTAAAAAAATAGTTAGATTGCGTACAAAATATGTGTCTGAATAAGTTATTATTTTTGGTTTTTGGGACTTCACATTGTTACAGGAAATGTTTTGTTTATTGATTTGGCGTTTAATTTGTAGAACTCCATTTTAATTTATGTATTAATTTTTAAATCAAACACAGATTTTTTGAGTCTACTAACTTGTATTTTATTTTAAGAAAACACATAAAAATTAATATTGTGACAATATTTTCGCCTAGTTATGCCATTTTCAAACGAATAGTTATGGCATTCGTTTTAAAATGCCATAAGTGGCGAAATAATTCTTACAATATTATTTTTTATGTGTTTTTAAATAAATTAAAATTTAGTAGACTCAAAATATCTGTATTTGATTTAAAAATTAATAAATAAAGGAAATGCTTTAACTGTAATTTTCACATTTTGAATCATAAGTCATAATCGTCATAATCGTCTGAGCTACATATATTATCCAATGATTCAAATAAATACAGTTAAATGTTCAATAATATCACACGCATTATACCCTTCATTTACATATTCGTTAATTTTCAGTCAAGTCGTTAAAAACTTCATAAAATCGTAACTATTTGTCATTAGACAGGCAAATGGAAGTAATTTTAAAACAAAGTTCTACGATTATCTCCAACCGGGGGTAGACAAAATCCTTTTCGGATTTAAGTGTCTTTAATACGTAGCTTTAAGCCCAGTTTGCATTCAGAATGAGTGGACTCGTACGCTCCGGAAGATAAATTGATGTCGTTTACTGCGTTTTTCAAATCCACCCTAACGAGATACGAAGACGTTATGTGCAATTCTTTTAAAGTTCAGTTTTAAAAAAAAAAGTACTTCCGACGACTGTAAGACTTCGTCCAGCTGTAATTTTACTATCCGAATTTAGAAGAAACAAATTCTCTATGTGTCGCCTACTTTCAAAATCCGCCAGATCCATGTATGTAAGTCGATTTTACAAAAAATGCAAAAATCTCCGGGGCACATTTATGTTTATAAGATTTGTCTATTTTTAGATAAAATAATATGAAATAGAGAATTTCCTCATTTTTTTCGAATATTATTCAGTATAAAAAAAAACACAAGACACAAACCGATAATGATGTCATCTTAATTTTTGACCTACCCCCGCTTTCTGATTGGCCGATATGAGTCAGAAGGCAAGTTCCATGAATATAGCCGGATTTGAAAAGCAACGCTTTTTTTAAAGTATTTTCAAGTATATAATTATTTTAAACAATAAAACCCACAATTGGTATTTCGATAGAGTATATATCTTAAAATCTTATAAAATTGAATCTTGTGGATTTTGAAAGTAGGCGACCTATTTATATTCGTATATTATTAGGGGTTAAAAACATATCCTCTCTGGCAAAACGAACTATTTTTAATTTTGTAAAAGCATAAAAGTTCAAACAATACATGGTAATGAATAAAAAAGTTCTTAAAATACTTAAATAATACAAAATATTAAAGAGTGATTGATTTTCAAATTTATTTTAAACATAAAAATGAAAAATCAGATCATCAGATTTCGTATAAAAAAGGGAAACAAATAAAAGTTCCTTCAGAAAATAAAATACAACAGCTAAATGAAATGAATGTATGTATATATACTGCCAAAGTGAAAACACAAATGAAAAACAACTTAAGTTTCATAAAACAACAGCTTTATTTCAATATGTTATGTAATGCAATAAAATGATTAAAATGTGACAACCATGTTAGAACTATTAGATATTGTAATCAAAATAAAATTACATTATGCTTAAAATGAAAAGAAAATTGTTCAAGCGACAAAATTAAGATGTTTTTAGATAAATTGAAATGAAATGAGTTTTTTCATTACTGCAACAACAGAATCTTAAAATATAAGACTAGAAAGAAAAGCGAAAAAGGATTCTCAAAACTGGGTTATGTTTAAAGTTACGAAGCAATGATAGATGACGTAAGGAAGGAAGAAAATATGATGATTCACAATTGAAAAGCAAAATTAATTTTGAAAATAACTGATCTAATTAATAATAAGTGATTTAAAATTCACTCGGTGAATATTAATGAAATAAAAAAATGTATTGAAACATGTTTTTCCATACACTTAGCGTTATTATCGAACAAGGTTTTTAGTCATGATGTTGAATGCTTAGAATAAAAATAAAAATAAATTAAAATAGATTTTAAGAACATACGGTGATATTCTACCTATGTTTGTCAACCACACTACACAATTTTTTGGAACTCTTAGATGAACCATTTATCTCATGACAAAGTATATATGAGTTCACAACACCCATCTATGTTGGATTGAGAAAGCTTTTATTAAGCAGATACCTTTTTATATGGATGTATGAAAGATCTTAGTTTTAGACTCAAGTTTCAAATTGAATCTACGTGATTCCTGACTTATTATTCAAAAGAAAGATGAATATTTCGAAAATCCAATTACAGTTCAGTTAATGATAATAAGGAAATAATTCTTCGAAGCGGAATGAGTTACGACTGAAGTTGGCGCCTCTCGTTTCTGGTGCTGCATTTTACAGTCTTCTTGTCCAAGTTATGGAAATAAGCTATTCTATTTCGGAAAATAATTTGACGGAAGACTTGCTAAGCATTAATGAAGTCTGAATCCAAGAAATGCTCAGAAATATTAATTATCAGACTGCTTTGAATATAAATTGGAAACAAACAATGGAAATATATATGGAAATATAAGCAGGTTGCTCCGGTAAATGTAAATGCGAAATATTGTACAATATCACAGGATTTTTTCAATGTACGGAAATTTTCAAGTCTTTTTATTGTTTTTATTTAGATCTAATAAATTAAATACGATTTAATTAAATGTCGTTAATTTGGCAGTAACATTGCGTTATTTATTACTTTTTATTTTATTTTTAAAATATCACAATTTATAAAAAAAATCACACCGTTTCCCCACAGGGGTAGATACAGATAATAGAATGCCATAAACAATCTTCGCCTCTTCCATATTCATGCATCTCATCATGCATACCCGCCAACTATTCCGACTCCTGGCCTGACCACTTTCAAGTATTTGAAATATTTTATCGTGCTAAGTTTTCCTCGGTCTTCCTGTATACTAATATGACTAACATCCTTATACACTATATGTATGTCAAAGAACTAACTTTATTTATAATAAATTCTTACAGTAATAAATTCTTAGTTCATTAATTACAAAATATTTTAGGTTTATAAATGGTTCCATCGATGTTATTACTCCATATTTCCATATTATTGTATTATAGATACAAAAAGTATCTATAATACAATAATATGGATGTATAATGTACATAATTTTTTATTTTTAGTATAACAATGTATGAAATCAAAACGTAATATTATTAAAACAACATATTGAAAATACAATACTATGATAACCTCATATTGTGATACCATATAATGAGTAGAAAATTCATCGATCTGTATAATATTAACGCGAGACATATTAACCCTAAAACTAATATTATTGTTACATTATAACATCTTTGATTTCGTTATATCTATTCAACAAATATAAATTAAAATTTTGACAAAAAGTGGTTATTTTAATTAAATTAAACACTTGAATAATCCACTGAATTGAGTTTTATTTTTATTTACGACGAGTTTTGAAAACGACAATTGTTTTCATCTTCTGGTACAAATTAAAACTAACGAATAAAAATATATTAGGTGTATATATAGGTTAATAAATATAGGTAGGGGGGTTTAGGAACAACATTTTTTGTAAAAGAAAACATTGATTATAATGGTGACATATTTTGAAACAGTATATTATTAATTATTGTTTTATCTGTGTATTAATATATTTTTTAAAGTCGTTAAAAAAATAATTATAACAATTATAATATTATTAATGAATTTGATTGATATCTCATAAAAGGCCAAGAAATTTATTTTAGGCGTATAAAAAGGTCTGGGCGTTTACAATTACTAAACTATTTTTTTGTATTCACTCAAAAATCAGTGTGCCCTTGGTTGAACGTCCTCTATGTATCATGAATTTAAAGCCAGCTAGTTTATGACTAAGGGTCGAATAAGAGGGAATTACGGTTCATAGATTTTTGGTGTACGTCAGAAATAATTTTGCTAATGAAATTTCTGAATCGAGATCTAAAACATATATTAATATTCTTATCTCCCTTGTTTTCTTATGCGAATTGAATTTTGTTATAATTAAAAAAAAGAAATTTTTTTGGAAACAAGTGTCAAAATAAAGGTTAAGAAAAAGTTTCATTTACAGTGTGAAATTTAAATTAAATAATTGTTTCCTCTAAACTTCTACAATATTTGCCATATTATGAAAATATCAATAAATGATAATAAGTACCTCAAAAAAAAATAACCTCAATATAAATCATATAAAATTATTAATTAATGAAGGTTTAGAAATAGTTTTATTTACTATGTGAAATTTAAATCAAATATTTGTTTCCTTTAAATTTCAACAGTATTTGCCATATTATGAAAATATCGATTTATGATAATAAGTACCTCAAAAAAAAATTACCTCAATATTAATCATATACTAAACCAAACATTTTAACGGAACTACGAGTGGTGGCGTGATTGTATGACTTTCATGACACCACTTTTCATTCATTCACGTCTCTTTCACTAACGAGGTTTCAAATTGATGATAATTGCTTTAGTTTAAATTTTGTGATAACAGTCAAAAGCAGAAGAATATTTCAAAATGTATGTATAATATTAATTGGACATGTCTGGAAATTGAACTCACGAGGGGAGCAAATTAACTTTATTCTAAATGTCTACCAAAAATATCTCTATAGATCTTATGCGATGCCCCATGCACTATTGAGATTAAATAGGGGTCAAAATAGATTTGCAATTCAGAAATAACACACACACACATATATATATATATATACATATATATATATATATATATATATATATATATATATATATATATATATATATATATATATATATATATATATATATATATATATATATATATATATATATATATATATATATATATATATATATATATATATATATATATATATATATATATATATATATATATATATAAATATATATATATATATATATATATATATATATATATATATATATATATATATATATATATATATATATATATATATATATATATATATATATATATACACATATATATAAATATATATATATATACACATATATATATATATATATATGTGTATATATATATATATATATTTATACATATATAGATATGCATATATTGTGACACAAATAACAAAAGGGTAGTTGAGATACGTCTTGGTTTTAAAAATACTAAATTAGTAAGAAATAAAGGAAAAAAGTATTAAGAAATTTCAAATTACAATTCGTTGAAAGAGAAAATACCTAGTATATGTTTAAGTATTTATAAACAAGTACATAATATGTTCAAACTAGTGTTTGTTTAAGTTTTGGCTAGTATTCTAGTATACGCATATATCTTTCTAACTAAAAAATGATGTTGGTAATAATGATAATATTCTTGATGCCATAAACAAAGAGCTATAAATACCTAAATATTGTAATAAACTTACTTCGGATTATGCAAACGACGGACACTATGCAGATGTTTAAATACGTTGCTTTAGAAAAATCTTCTCACAACGTATATGTAGGTATTGTAATATCAGAATCAATCTTAACCACTCTTACAAGTTAGAACTTAAATATATCTTACTATTTTTTTACATCTCAACATAGATGAAGAAGAATATAGAAGTCTGGGCATTTAAGGGGCTTACAGCCGTCATAGGCTGGTTTAAGTGATCACTTTTTAAACGAGTATTTTTTTTATTTAAAAAATAAGATATACTTGATTGTGTTTTTATTATTTACACAAATATTTCAATTTCACACTATTTCAGTGAGCCTAAGCCCTTCATAATTAGAAAAAGGTATCATCTAATTGTGGTAGAGTGGGTTCGAACCGAGAAACTCTGACTTAAGAGTCCGCGACACTAACCACGGGACCACAACCCGACACTTAATGTAACATTCACCAATTTTACCCATGATTGACAACCACAGTACTCAAATTCTTGGAAGTTCTTTATTTATGATCCATTTTTGTAAAAAAATATATATTAAATAATTCCTTTGATTGGAGATAATCCAAATTTTGTGAACAAGTCTTTGGACACAATAAAAATGTTACAAAATTGATCCATTTAATTCATTCAAATCAGTTTGACAATTTCCTCACAAGGCGATATAGGTCTCACAAAAAATCAACCGAGTAAAATCGTAATTTCCGTTTTAATTATATAAATAATAATTCCGATGTTACTGAAAATTTCATTTCATAGGTTTATTATTTGAACCCCAAATTCGTCCATTTGATTGTTTAATGTAACTTAATTCCGTTTTTTATTTAATTTGCTTTTAATTTTAAAATACTTATTATAATATTCGGAAAGAGTAATTTGATTTTTTTTCAAACGTAGTGAAAGGAACGTCATAAAAATCAGGAATGGGGAAAAAAAACAGAAAGTAAAACGTACGACAGACACATTTAAGAAAGAAAAAATAACGAAAGCGGTGTCGAGTAATTTTAAAACAATGCTTTCAAATAGGAAAAGAAAATATGAATCAGGCAAATACATACCAGCTTTAAGTAAAAGCAGGATTAAAATCAAAAGGAATTATTTGATGGATATTTAAAATCCATTTTCTGAGGAAATTTATGAAAGGTTTGAGATAAAAACTCTTTGAAATAAAGGGTTACTTAGATTTCAGATAAATAAAAAAGTAGAAAAGGATTATTTTAGCCTTCAAGTTGTAAAGAAGATTTTCACGATTTATAAGCCTATTTTTTATAAAGTTTAATATTTGAAACGTAGGGTAATTAGGGGGAAAACGCCTTATAAGTTAATATGCCTCACTGTACTGAATTTCTGCAGTCTTTTTGAGAGGTAGTTCTGCGAGCATCTCATAAATATGAATTGCAATCCGATGATTGCATAGAAAAAAAGAGATTTTTCAGTTTGGTTCTTGTAAAATAACAATAGTAAAATTCTTGATCCCTGAACATGAATTTGTTTGCATTTTTATTTTACCATGGTTTCTTCGTGTTTGGCTTACTAGATTAATGAAGATTTCACAAATTTTCTGTGCGGAAATCATTCACATTCATTCTTCACATAACAGGGCATTTGCAAAAAAGACCTATTCAGAACACTGATTTTTACACGATACAAAATGTGCATAGCTACTATTATAATTTTTTTTCGCAGAAAAAATATATCAATTGGCGGAAAGCCCATTACTAGCCTGAATTCAAAGTTGATTTTTTCAAAGCGTTACTCAATATTAATTTAAAGGAGAAACTAATGAAAAATATTTCAATTTAAAGGTTGTTCTTGTTCAGTATTTACAGTAATTATAAGAGTAATAATAATAAGTATATGTTTATTTCCATAGAAAAAATATCTCTTGGTAAAACTTTCTTAACACCCCCAGAAAAAAATACGTTTACGTAGGTTTAGAATAAATTCCATTTATTTATCTTTTTCTGTAAAATTAATTTCATATTTGCATTAAATTAAAATAAAAAAATGAAAAAATAACAAAAAATACACGTGAAATGTGTATCTATGGTTATGTGGAGCATATTAACTTGAATGTATTTCAATTTATTTTCTTGAACTTTATATGTCTTTGAAGATACAAAAAATATTTTGTCATTATTTTAATTTTATGCTTATAAAAAAAGGAAGATTAATTCTACTGTGCAAAACAAACGGCAGTTGTCCGCTTTCTATCTTCAAAAAGGAAATTTTATTGATGTAGTTTGAAAACACCACAAAACAAAACAGCTGTTACAAGTAATAAAATATATTTTGGACACTTGATAAATAAATAATGCTTAATGTCTATGAGTTTCGGAACAAACTGCTTTATTTTTTCAAGTTTGTTTAAGTTATACGAGAGATAAAATAGATTATTTTTAAGCTTTGCAAATACTGAATTTACTTTTTGACGTTTGAACACATACTACAGCGTCCATTGTCAAAACATGTACAGATGTCAAAGAAAGGAAAGAGTTTTTTTTTCTTAAGAAATGTTTTCAGGGGAAAATAAAATCTGTATAACCCGTTGAAGGAGGAGTTAAATTTACCCTAGAACGAACTATACTAACCATGTATTAGTTTTGAAGGCAAAGACGAAGACAATGGTATGCGCATGTAAGGAGAATGGAACCATCCAGATCCCCCCACATTGCGTTGTACGGCCAACCCCAAGGTAAACAATTCCCGGGCAGACCACCAAAGAGATGGATCAACAGCAGGGAATTGATATCGCTGGAGGCTTATTCTTCTTAAAACCTAGCAGAAGAAGAAGAAGACTTTTGTTTTATTAGAACTTTGACATTGTTTTTTTTTAGGATACCGACCATCAAAAAGTGTTAATTTAACATAAATCGAGCTGTTATAATGATAACTGAAACGAAGGTGTTAACTAACGTCCAAATAGTTTAGAGCAATTCTAAATTTTGGTGACTTTTTAATATACCTATGTAATTTCCTATTACAACAAAGAGAGATAATTACATTTAAGAGGATTAAAAAATCACTTTTTGAAAAAAAAACATAATAATACATTTTCTTAAAAGAAATGAGGAAAAAAAGTGAATGGATAAGAATTGTGGTAAAACAATAAGAAAGGAAATCTTTTAAAATTAAAATTATGAAAACGATTAGGAAAGGAATATTTTCATCTATTAAACTACTCAATATAAGTTTGTAATGGGTCATAGGTCAAAGGTCATCGGTCAAAGATCATATATATTTGTCCGGCTGTAGGCTCAAAGACGGAGCATCTTAGCAATGTAAAATTTTCTCCGATCGATTAAATGCGAATTTCTAAACGGATAACTAACTCAACGCATGTTCGAAATACATATCGTAATAAAACCACATTGTTTTATTGTACTTTTTATATAAGTATATAACATATTACACTTAATTTGAAGTTAGGAAATAACATATAAAATTCCAACCTTAATTACAGCTTTTAACGAATCGCACTTTTCCTTTATTTAGATGACAGCTCAAAAAAAGGAAAATCTAAAACTTAAAACACCTAAAATTGAATCTTAAGCCTAAAAACCAAAAACATAAAATCCAGATTATAAATAAATCTTAACACTTAAAAAATAATATTTTAAATATCTGAAACTCATAAACCGGAGATTAAAATACATAATAAATTAGACTTATCTCTATTGTCCCGAAAAGCTTACTTTTGTTAAGCCGAAAAGCTACCTTTTTTTTTAAATTTAAGTCCAACAGAAAATTTTACAAATCTTGCACTGTCCAAATGTAAAATAAATTTTCTTTTAGGCTGTTTCCATAAAAAACTTAAAATACTTTGTACAACAGGTGTAGCTAGTTGAAAACATAAGGCAATTGAAATTATATATAATTATTTTATTCCATATTGCAGTCTTGAAAGCTCTACCTAAATTTGTATTGAGAAAGTTTGAGCTCTGACAGTTCGTGATGTTTTCCTTATCAGTTATCTTGGGTACATCTTACCTTACATACTCAAAGTTTTCTTGACGTATTTCAAATCTCGCGTGAGTTAATCCTCCCTCCTGATGAATTCAATATTTAGGTTGGAAGTAATAAGTTCATTGAACTTTTAATTTCAGTATGTATACGTTCTCTGTGCAATCGTATTTTGTTTATTTGTCCCTAAATTTTGCAAAAGGTCCTACATAATTGTCCTTGAAAGCATATTATTTTTAAACATCTCAACATAGATGAAAAAGAATATGGAAGACTGGGCATTTACGGGGCTTAAAGCTCAGACACATTCTTCTTCATGTATGTTGAGATGTCAAAAAATAATATCATAAATAACTCCTGTAATTAGAGATTATCTTGATTTGAACACACTTAAAATGTTGTCCTTGAAAGCATTTTTTTTCAAGAAAAATGCGTCTATTGTCTTATGTACAGTTTAAGTGCATTCATATTTATCAATCTGTCTCTTTTCCTCAAATAAAAATAATAATAAAAAAACTTGAAAACGCATTAAAAAAAATAAATAATATGCTTAGATAATATTCTGCGTATGTTCATTATATCGTTCTCAAATTCTGGATTTATTCCAATAGGGGTCTTTTTGATACCATAACAGAGTTATTTAGACAGAAATACAGACATCTGGGCAATTCCAAGGCTTTCCACTTGCAATTGCATGAATTAAGTGATATTTTCATTATTCATCATCATATTATTTCCTCTTGTAATTTAATAAACTTTGTTATGTAAACCTCACCCGACTCACAAGAATTTTGCCCGTAGCTATATTTGAAAATCCATATTTCGTTTGCTAAATTCTGTTATAAAATTATTAAAAATATGCAAGAATTTTATTTTAAAAATACAGACTGAAATATGTTTATATATACATACATATATATATATATATATACATATATATATATATATATATATATATATATATATATATATATATATATATATATATATATATATATATATATATATATATATATATATATATATATATATATATATATATATATATATATATATATATATATATATATATATTTATATATATATATATATAAATATATATATATATATATATATATATATATATATATATATATATATATATATATATATATATATATATATATATATATATATATATATATATATATATATATATATATATATATAATTTTTTTTATATATATGTAATGTAAAAAGATGTTAATACACATAACATTATTTAAATACGAATATTTACATACATAAATGTACTCTTTACATTCGTATTAAAATAATATAACTTATTTTAACATCTTTTTGAAAATGCTTTGCCCTTTAAATGACACTACTAGTTTCAATGCTAAGAGGAGAGTTTTATTTGCTTTAATGTATCAATTTTGTTTGCATTGGATCACTATAGGAGATTGATATTTTTTGGCTAAGTATCGAAAACATCTAGAAAAAAACTTTTTCATTAGTTCTCTCTGCGTTTTTGTGTATTCCATCAAATTTATTTTGGAAAAAAACGTTAATTAAGTACTCTCACAGAACAACAAAAAGAAACAAGCCTTTGCTATTCTATTATTTGTCACCGATTTATGAAAAAGGGTGTCTTCAGCAATAAATGAGTGATATTCTTTCATTCATTCAGCTCGTAAATTGTTTGCTTTGAAATCAGATTCTATCTGCTCAGCTATCCATTGCTACTAAACCCCTATACGAAGTCGGTCGGAATGATAACCAGTTGTATACAGTTCGGCAAGCAGTCAAATTAGTAGACACGAGTGTCTGTTTTTGCACGTGGAAATGGTTGGAGCTTTTGTTAAAGTTCCCTGATTTATTTCCTATTTGTTTGGTATTCAAGGATCTTTATTCTACACAGTAACGACTGATAGAATCCGTGACAGCGAATCGCCGATAATGTTACAAATGGACTTTGGTAACACGTTTCCCGCTGCAGTTTTCTGAATTTCCGTTACGATTTTAAAAAGAATGCGATATAAAATCCTTTGTAACAAGGGAGCTGGAGCTCGTTCTAGTCCAATGGAATAAGCTTATGTGAGATAGCGCTGAAATAATTTCACTTGATACTCTCTTTTGCTGCTTTTCTTAATTAAAATGATCGAAATTGAATTACAACATACATTAAACACATTTTGTAAGCAAATGTATTGACAAAGCTGTACAAATAATTATTACGAACTGACTTTAAAAAGGGATGTTATTAATTTCCAATGAATTTAACAAACAAGTAGATAGTTAATACGAGAATAACAAGTTAAGTTTTCTTCGAAATTAGATGCTCAATGTTGCCATCTAATAATCAGAACATTAATTATTTGAATATGCTAGAAAAAAAAACAGAAATATACTAGAATGATATCAAAATACTGAGTTTGTTGCTTTAATATGAATAGGAGTTTATAGGAGTTTGAGCACATCTCTTGTAAGAACCAAATATTTCAATTGAATAAATCAGTAAAAAAGCACGTTTATACAAATAAAATCAACTGTATTCAGAAAAATATTTTGTAATTTGATGGTCATTTTAAGTAGATTCTCAATTAAGTCAACAAAAAAGTCTCTTCTGTATTACGTCATCTGATAAAAATCATATTCCAACAAACCACCGATGATATTAAATTCATAAAGCAGACTTATTTTCAGTGGCCTCTTGGTGGTAAAAGTTACTACAGCATTGTACTTTAAATAATTTCAGGAGTTTTTAAGTGACCCGAAAAACAAGTCTGGCTTAGTAAATACGGCAAAGAATATCTGAGATATTTTTTTACAAGTCATAATTGAGAAGTTGGTTAGCAGGGAGAAAATTTTTGGGTGCTTACTTAGTAGGATTAAACTAAGAGAGATATTTTAATTCCCATTTCTGCTTTAGGGATTAAACAAGGAATGTACTTTGAATGTTTATCAACTAGTAAAAATTGGAAGATCCTAAAAATTGGAAGATCCCAGTTGGAGCAGCAAATAAAAGTTTGTGTGTGATTAATCTATGTGTCAGTGTCAGTGTTTTATAATTATATAATCCTATTTTCTAATTCTGTAATGTTACTCCTTTAGATTTTACTTTTCTTTTAGTTCATCTCTCTATTTGCTTTCTTTTTATAATTATTATTTCATATTATTTCAGTCTTACCACCTTTATATCATCATTAAAATATATATAAAGCTGTATTATAAAAAGAATAAGCATACCCTGCCTACCTCAGAACAGGTATCTCCAAATACCTAGTGAGGATAGAGAGAAAAAAAAAAAGTAATATTGTGATATTGTGAAAAAAAAACACTTGTTTTTTTACCACTTAAGTTTATTTTTATTTTGAGTTTATGTTTACATTTAGACCTGAAGATGGAAGCTTAGCTTCCGAAACCAGTGGTCACAAAAATAATCTGAAGTGGTAATAAAATAATAGTTAAAAGTTTGTTTATTTTAACAAATTCTATATTCGTAATTCGCTCTAAGATGGTTGTATTTAAATTATCTTATAAAACCTCACACTCCCATTGTTGAAATAATACAAATTTAATCAAATATCATATATTTAAAAAAATCGTATTTAACAAAAATAAAATTTAATTTGGTTTTAGTGGGGTAATAATTTTCTTTAATCATAACAATACATTTTTTACGTTTTCGAAATATTTTTTTATTATTATTGGATCAGAATTGAGAATTTCATTTTAAATATCGTGGGAAAAACCTTTTTTTTTAAAACTCTGAAATAGTTTAATATGGCTGAACATTTTGTTTCTCATGCTATCAATTGATAATTACATATTATATTATAAAATATAATATAAGTAAGTATGTATTTGTAAAAGGTAAATCAGCATATTTGTTTAGAAAAAAACCCTAATCAAAAACAATATTTCAGTAAAAAATACTTAGAAATTCATGGTTAATTCAAATACTCATCATAAGTGTCGTATTAGTTTTATTTAATCAACAGTTTTATTATGATTTAATTATTGGAAAAAAAAAAACAAAAACATTATATGTGTCTGAC